>NC_091376.1:3303904-3326404 GCF_038502225.1 Cherax quadricarinatus
GATGTTACTACACTGTTGATGTTACTACACTGTTGTTACACTGTTGATGTTACTACACTGTTGATGTTACTACACTGTTGTTACTACACTGTTGATGTTGCTACACTGTTGATGTTACTACACTGTTGATGTTACTACACTGTTGATGTTGCTACACTGTTGATGTTGCTACACTGTTGATGTTACTACACTGTTGATGTTGCTACACTGTTGATGTTGCTACACTGTTGATGTTACTACACCACTGCTGGTGGTATTACACCACTGCTGGTGGTGTTACACCACTGCTGGTGGTATTACACCACTGCTGGTGGTGTTACACCACTGCTGGTGGTGTTAGAGCCCAGTCGGATTAGGGTGCACACCTTACCTGGAGGGTATTCCAGGGATGAACGCCCCCGCGGCCCGGTCCACGACCAGGCCTCCCGGTGGATCAGGGCCTAATCAACCAGGCTGTTACGGCTGGCCGCACGTTGTCTAACATACGAATCACAGCCCAGCTGTAGTGGTGCACACGCACTGGTGAGAGGAACCTGGTGGTGGTGCACACACCCTGGCGAGAGGAACCTGGTGGTGGTGGTCCACACACCCTGGCGAGAGGAACCTGGTGGTGGTGGTGCACACACCCTGGCGAGAGGAACCTGGTTGTGGTGGTGCACACACCCTGGTGAGAGGAACCTGGTGGTGGTGGTGCACACACCCTGGTGAGAGGGAACTTGGTAATGGATGCAGCACACAATTGGCGAGATGAACCTGGTGGTGGTGGTGCACACACCCTGGCGAGAGGAACCTGGTGGTGGTGGTGGTGCACACACCCTGGCGAGAGGAACCTGGTGGTGGTGGTGCACACACCCTGGCGAGAGGAACCTGGTGGTGGTGGTACACACACCCTGGCGAGAGGAACCTGGTGGTGGTGCACACCCTGGTGAGAGGAACCTCTTGGTGGTGGTGCACACACCCTGGTGAGAGGAACCTGGTGGTTGTGGTGGTGCACACACCTTGGTGAGAGGAACCTAGTGGTGGTGCAGACACCCTGGTGAGAGGAACCTGGTGGTGGTGCACACAATCTGGTGAGAGGAACCTGGTGGTGGTGCACACACCCTGGTGAGAGGAACCTGGTGGTGGTGCACACACCCTGGTGAGAGGAACCTGGTGGTGGTGGTGGTGGTGGTGCACACACCCTGGTGAGAGGAACCTGGTGGTGGTGCACACACCCTGGTGAGAGGAACCTGGTGGTGGTGCACACACCCTGGTGAGAGGAACCTGGTGGTAGTGGTGCACACACCCTGGTGAGAGGAACCTGGTGGCGGTGGTGCACACACCCTGGTGAGAGGAACCTGGTGGTGGTTCTGCACACACCCTGGTGAGAGGAACCTGGTGGTGGTGGTGCACACACCCTGGTGAGAGGAACCTGGTGGCGGTGGTGCACACACCCTGGTGAGAGGAACCTGGTGGCGGTGGTGCACACACCCTGGTGAGAGGAACCTGGTGGCAGTGGTGCACACACCGTGGTGAGAGGAACCTGGTGGTGGTGGTGCACACACCCTGGCGAGAGGAACCTGGTGGTGGTGGTGCACACACCCTGGTGAGAGGAACCTGGTGGTGGTGGTGCACACACCCTGGTGAGAGGAACCTGGTGGCGGTGGTGCACACGCCCTGGTGAGAGGAACCTGGTGGTGGTGGTGCACACACCCTGGTGAGAGGAACCTGGTGGTGGTGGTGCACACACCCTGGTGAGAGGAACCTGGTGGTGGTGGTGCACACACCCTGGTGAGAGGAACCTGGTGGTGGTGGTGCACACACCCTGGTGAGAGGAACCTGGTGGTGGTGCACACACCCTTGTGGTGGTAGTGGCCACGGGCGTGCCGCCCAGGGGGGAGTGTAATTCATGTAATCTCTTTAGGAAAAAGTGCCCTGGGGGAGGGTATGACCCCCAGGCCAGGCAAGCCGGACTTTTGTCTATCCCTCAGAATTCATTCTTTCTATTTCTCTTTCTTTCTATTTCTCTTTCTTTCTATTTCTCTTTCTTTCTATTTCTCTTTCTTTCTATTTCTCTTTCTTTCTATTTCTCTTTCTTTCTATTTCTCTTTCTTTCTATTTCTCTTTCTTTCTATTTCTCTTTCTATTTCTCTCTCTTATTCTCCTTCTCTCTTCTCTCTCTCTCTCTCTCCCATTTCTCTCTCCTCTCTCTCACCTCTTCCCTCTCTCACTTCTCCCTCCCTCTTCTCTCTCCCACTCCCTTCTCCCATTCTCTCTCTTCTTCCTCTCCATCTCTCTCATCTCCTCTCTCTCTCTCTTCTCTCTTCCATTCTCATTTCTCTCATTCTCCTTCTATTTTCTTCCCATCTCTCCATTCTTCTCTCCCTTCTCTACCCTCCCTCTCTCTTCTTCATTCCCTCTCTCTTTCATTTCTCCTTCTCATTTCTCTTCTATTCTCTCTCTTCTCCCTTCTCTTCATTTCTCTCTCTCTCTCTCTCATCTCTTCTTCCCATTTCTCATTCTCTCCATTTCTTCTTTCATTCTCCTTTCATTCTTCTTCCATTCTCTCTATTTCATTTCTTTCTTTCTACTTTCTTTCATCTCTCTCCCCATTCTCTTCTTCATTTCTTCTCTATTTCTCTCTCATTTCTCTATTTCTCTTCCCATTCCCTCTTCATTTCTCTTCTCATTCTCTCTCCCATCTCCCCCTCTCATCTCTCTTTCATTTCTCTCTTCTCATTTCTTCTCCCTCTTTCTTATTTTTCTTCCTTTCTCTTTCTCTCTCTTTCATTTCTCTTCTTTCTACTCTTCTTTCATTTCTCTTCATTTCTCTCTTCTCTCCATTTCCTTTCTTCTCCATTTCTCTTCTTCTATTTCTCTTCTCTCTCCATTTCTTCTTTCTATTCTCTCTCTTTCATCTCTCTTCATTTCTCTTCTTTCTTCTTTCATTTCTCTTTCTTCTTCATCTCTTCATTTCTTCTCTCCCCCATTTCTCTTCTTCATTTCCCTCTTCTTTCTCTCTCTCTCCCCTTCTCTCTCCTACTCTCTCTATTTCTCTCTCATTTCTCTCTCACCTCATTCTCTCTCCCTTATCTTCTCTATTTCTCTTCTCATTTCTCTCTATTTCTCTTCATTCTCTATTTCTCTTCTCTCTCTCTTCTCTATTTCTCTTCTCATTTCTCTTTCTCTATTTCTTCTCTCATTTCTATTTCTTCTATTTCTTCTCTCATTTCTCTTCTCTATTTCTTCTCTATTTCTCTTCTATTTCTCTTCTCTATTTCTCTTTCTCTCTATTTCTTTCTTTTTTTACGCAGGGTTTGACAAGGTTAAGGATCCCTAGCTTTATTACAGCTATTACAGGTTAAGGATTCCTAACTTATTGGCAAGCTAAGAGCGCACTACATCAGCCTATTTGAAAGCATTTTTATTGTTATGAGACATAGCATAGGAACAGGATGAAGTTGGAACCATCTGTGGGCCAGCATTTTCATTTGATCAACTGACTTTATCTCGTTGACATCATTATGCTGTACGAATGTGTTCCATGCTCTAGTCATCCTGGGTATGTATGATCTCAGATGGAGGTGATGTTCTGGAGAGAGAGGGTACAGCCAGAGTGAAGTTGCTGCTTTCTGCCCGTCTTGTGGCATAAAAGCTTGTTTCACGCTGTCCTCGAAGTGGATCCAAGTGTGGTATTTTGACAATATTGGCCTTGTACATAACAGTAAGGGCCACCCACATCCCTCCTATGTTGACGGTTCTGCTGAAATGACAGATCTATCCAGGATGGGTCCAGGCGAGAGATGAGACGTCTTGCTCTGTTCTCTACTCTGTCAAGCAGTCGCAGATGAGAGGGAGGGCAGGCAAACCAAGAAAGTGGAGCATACTCAAGGTGTGAGCGTACTTGTGCCTTGTACAGAATCTTGCAACCCCTACTGTCAAGCAGATGCGAGATACGGCGAAGTGCTGTAAGCTTCCTGGCTGCCTTGTTTGCTAGATTTACAACATGGTTCTTCATGGTTAGCTTGGAGTCAAATTTCACCCCAAGGATATCAACTTCTCCAGGTGCCAACACCCTCCCATTCATCTTTATTACTACACCAGCATTACCATCATGGTGCCTAGAGACGATCATCATTTGCGTTTTCTCAGGTGCAAATGTTACTTGCCATCTATATTCCCAAGCTGATATAGCTCTCAGCTGGTGATTGATGTAGCTTAGATCAGCTGGCATTTCTTCTCTTGGATAAGTGAATGTCAGTGTACAGTCGTCTGCATATGCATGTGATTCTGGGATGAGATGAAGAAGGTCGTTGAAGTAGACATTCCATAACAATGTACCCAGCACGCTTCCTTGTGGAACACTTGCCCCAATAGGATGTCTTGCTGATTCCGTTCCATTGAGAACTACACTTAGAGATCTACCATGAAGGTAGTCACTGAGGAGACATAGCGTAGAGCCTGCAATTCCCAGTGCTTTAAGTTTTGCTAAGAGGCCCTGGTGCCACACCCGGTCGAAAGCGCCAGCAATGTCCAG
This sequence comes from Cherax quadricarinatus, assembly GCF_038502225.1. NCBI lineage: Eukaryota > Metazoa > Arthropoda > Malacostraca > Decapoda > Parastacidae > Cherax > Cherax quadricarinatus. The sequence continues at coordinate 3,308,421 of NC_091376.1, forward strand.
TGCTACCACACAGCTGACTTTGGATTCATCCAGTGACTGGTGCCACTTAGTGGAGAAGTTTAACAACAGATCAGCAGCAGAGTAACCTTTCCTGAAGCCATATTGACGATTACAAAGTAGTGAGTGGTAGTCAAAAAACTCATTTGTCTTGAGATTATTGTCTCAAGGATCTTACCAGTGATTGACAGGAGTGACACTGGTCTGTAGTTGCTGATTTCTGCTCTGCTCTTCTTTTTGTGAACAGGGACTACATTCGCCTCTTTCCATAGAGAGGGCCATTTACACTGTACTAGGCAGTGCTGAAAGATGCGAGTTAGAGGTGCTGCTAGCTGGTCTGCACCTCTCTCTCTCTCTCTCTCTCTCTCTCTCTCTCTCTCTCTCTCTCTCTCTCTCTCTCTCTCTCTCTCTCTCTCTCTCTCTCTCTCTGGTACACGAGACAGTCATGAACCGAGGAAACTAACCGATGGACGTGGGACAGGTGGGTGGCTGTGTGGGTTAGTTAAGCGGGCAGATTTGTGTAATAGGTGAGTTCGTTGAGCGGACGGGTAGGTTGGTGGGTTTGGGTTGAGGACGGGTTGGTTGGTGGGTTTGGGTTGAGGACGGGTTGGTTGGTCAGTGGGATGTCAATAGTATCTGTGGGAGAGGTACACTGGAGATGTATTCGTGTTGGAGCTCTCCTCTCTCTCTCCTCCCCTCCTCCTCCCTCTTCTTCCTCTTCTCCCCCTCCCTCATCTTCATCTCCGCCCACCCATCCTGTCCCGCCCTAATGACCCTAAGGACCGTGCTCTGCTGACTGGTTCAACAGGGCTGGCCCAGGCTCAGTGGTGGCAGTGCTACAGTACAAATTGTGGTGGTGGTAATGGTGGCTAGCTGGGGTGCACGGTACATTGTTGGTGGCAACACTGTCAGTACCAGCCAGACAACAGTCAGTACTAGCCAGGCAACACTGTATTGCTGGTAACATCAGACTGGCTAGGGTATGTTGCCTGGTGGTGGTAATACTGCAGGAGCTATATTTACAGTTGTGCTGACCCCTGGTGTCCCCTACCCTCAACCCCCTCCTCCTACCCTGACGAGAATACCCACAGCCAGTAGCTCCAGTTCTGGACAGACAAACTGAGTAACTGGAAAACACTAGCCGTATGGCACATAGATGTAGTCACTAGCAACGGGGTGCAGGGAAAGACAGGGTATCAGAGGATCAACCAGATATGTAGCAATCAGAGACAAAACTCACACAAGTAATATATGCATTTTTTCCCGAGGGGTATCATATAGTAAGAAAAAGGGAAAACGGGAGCTAAAAATCATAAACAGAGAAATTCATAGACTGCGTAATAAGACAGTGGTGAATGACCCTTATGGGTTTAACATTTTTGCAAATATAATACAATAAAATCAGTAATAATTAATATATAGCAGAAACATTAAGAGGATTTCTTGATACAAATGCTATACCACCCCAGACCTAACACGCTTAGTACATTATATACCAGAAGGATGTTTCTTGGGGTCTACGGTGCCCCGTGGCCTGGTGGCTAAAGCTCTAGCTTCACACGGCGAGGGGCCAGGTTCTATTCCCAACGAGGGTAGGAACATTGGGAGTGTTTCTTTACACCGGTTGTCTATGTCCCCCAGCAGTAAAATGAGAACCTGGGTGTTAGTGGACTGGTGTGGGTCGCATCCTGGGACAAAACTGTCCTAATTTGCGGGAAATGCTCAGCATAACAAGCGACTTTCTATATAGTAGTATGTCACTGATGTCAACTATGGTCTGTATACCTTGTACATGTACTGGTAGTAAATAAAGATTATTATTATTATTAGTGTTCCTGTGTCCAGTCCTAAATCAGGCCAGCAGTAACAGCAGGTTCAACCCGCACCTCCACAAGCAGGTTCAACCTGCACCTCCACAAGCAGGTTCAACCCGCACCTCCACAAGCAGGTTCAACCCGCACCTCCACAAGCAGGTTCAACCCGCACCCCCACAAGCAGGTTCAACCCGCACCCCCACAAGCAGGTTCAACCCGCACCCCCACAAGCAGGTTCACACCGCACCTCCACAAGCAGGTTCAACCCGCACCTCCACAAGCAGGTTCAACCCGCACCTCCACAAGCAGGTTCAACCCGCACCTCCACAAGCAGGTTCAACCCGCACCTCCACAAGCAGGTTCAACCCGCACCTCCACAAGCAGGTTCAACCCGCACCCCCACAAGCAGGTTCAACCCGCACCCCCACAAGCAGGTTCAACCCGCACCCCCACAAGCAGGTTCAACCCGCACCTCCACAAGCAGGTTCAACCCGCACCTCCACAAGCAGGTTCAACCCGCACCCCCACAAGCAGGTTCAACCCGCACCTCCACAAGCAGGTTCAACCCGCACCTCCACAAGCAGGTTCAACCCGCACCTCCACAAGCAGGTTCAACCCGCACCTCCACAAGCAGGTTCAACCCGCACCTCCACAAGCAGGTTCAACCCGCACCCCCACAAGCAGGTTCAACCCGCACCCCCACAAGCAGGTTCAACCCGCACCCCCACAAGCAGGTTCAAGCCGCACCCCCACAAGCAGTTTCAACCCGCACCCCCACAAGCAGGTTCAACCCGCACCTCCACAAGCAGGTTCAACCCGCACCCCGCACCTCCACAAGCAGGTTCAACCCGCACCTCCACAAGCAGGTTCAACCCGCACCTCCACAAGCAGGTTCAACCCGCACCTCCACAAGCAGGTTCAACCCGCACCTCCACAAGCAGGTTCAACCCGCACCTCCACAAGCAGGTTCAACCCGCACCTCCACAAGCAGGTTCAACCCGCACCTCCACAAGCAGGTTCAACCCGCACCTCCACAAGCAGGTTCAACCCGCACCTCCACAAGCAGGTTCAAGCCGCACCCCCACAAGCAGGTTCAAGCCGCACCCCCACAAGCAGGTTCAAGCCGCACCCCCACAAGCAGGTTCCACAAGCAGGTTCAAGCCGCACCCCCACAAGCACAAGCTTCCACAAGCAGGTTCAAGCCCACCCCCACAAGCACCCCCACAAGCAGGTTCAAGCCGCACCCCCACAAGCAGGTTCAAGCCGCACCCCCACAAGCACCCCACACAAGCAGGTTCAACCCGCACCCCCACAAGCAGGTTCAACCGCACCCCCCACAAGCAGGTTCAACCGCACCCCCACAAGCAGGTTCAACCCGCACCCCCACAAGCAGGTTCAACCCGCACCCCCACAAGCAGGTTCAACCTGCACCCCCACAAGCAGGTTCAACCCGCACCCCCACAAGCAGGTTCAACCCGCACCCCCACAAGCAGGTTCAACCCGCACCCCCCACAAGCAGGTTCAACCCGCACCCCCACAAGCAGGTTCAACCTGCACCCCCACAAGCAGGTTCAACCCGCACCCCGCACCCCCACAAGCAGGTTCAACCCGCACCTCCACAAGCAGGTTCAAGCACGCAGGTTCAACCCCACACAAGCAGGTTCAACCCGCACCCCCACGAGCAGGTTCCCCGCACAAGCAGGTTCAACCCGCACGAGCACCCCGCACACGAGCAGGTTCAACCCGCACCCCCCACAAGCAGGTTCAACCCGCACCCCCCACAAGCAGGTTCAACCCGCACCCCCACACAGGTTCAACCCGCACCCCCACAAGCAGGTTCAACCCGCACCCCCACAAGCAGCACCCCCACGAGCAGGTTCAACCCGCACCCCCACAAGCAGGTTCAACCCGCACCCCCACAAGCAGGTTCAACCCGCACCCCCACAAGCAGGTTCAACCCGCACCCCCACAAGCAGGTTCAACCCGCACCCCCACAAGCAGGTTCAACCCGCACCCCCACAAGCAGGTTCAACCCGCACCCCCACAAGCAGGTTCAACCCGCACCCCCCACAAGCAGGTTCAACCCGCACCTCCACAAGCAGGTTCAACCCGCACCCCCACAAGCAGGTTCAACCCGCACCCCCACGAGCAGGTTCAACCCGCACCTCCACGAGCAGGTTCAACCCGCACCCCCACAAGCAGGTTCAACCCGCACCCCCCACAAGCAGGTTCAACCCGCACCCCCACGAGCAGGTTCAACCCGCACCCCCACAAGCAGGTTCAAGCCGCACCCCCCACAAGCAGGTTCAACCCGCACCTCCACGAGCAGGTTCAACCCGCACCCCCACAAGCAGGTTCAACCCGCACCGCCACAAGCAGGTTCAACCCGCACCCCCACAAGCAGGTTCAACCCGCACCTCCACGAGCAGGTTCAACCCGCACCCCCACCAGCAGGTTCAACCCGCACCTCCACAAGCAGGTTCAACCGGAACCCCCACAAGCAGGTTCAACCCGCACCTCCACGAGCAGGTTCAACCCGCACCCCCCACAAGCAGGTTCAACCCGCACCTCCACGAGCAGGTACAAGCCGCACCCCCACAAGCAGGTTCAAGCCGCACCCCCACAAGCAGGTTCAACCCGCACCCCCACGAGCAGGTTCAACCCGCACCCCCACAAGCAGGTTCAACCCGCACCCCCACCAGCAGGTTCAACCCGCACCCCCACGAGCAGGTTCAACCCGCACCCCCACGAGCAGGTTCAACCCGCACCCCCACGAGCAGGTTCAACCCGCACCTCCACGAGCAGGTTCAACCCGCACCCCCACAAGCAGGTTCAACCCGCACCCCCACAAGCAGGTTCAACCCGCACCTCCACGAGCAGGTTCAACCCGCACCCCCACGAGCAGGTTCAACCCGCACCCCCACAAGCAGGTTCAACCCGCACCCCCACAAGCAGGTTCAACCCGCACCCCCACAAGCATTTTCAACCCGCACCCCCACAAGCAGGTTCAACCCGCACCCCACACAAGCAGGTTCAAGCCGCGCAGGTTCCCCGCACAAAGCAGGTTCAACCCGCACCCCCACAAGCAGGTTCAACCCGCACCCCCACAAGCAGGTTCAACCCGCACCTCCACAAGCAGGTTCAACCCGCACCCCCACAAGACATACTGTCGGAGTGCGAGCAAGGTAACATTTATCAAGGGAGTCTGGGGATACCGGTTAGCCGGAATGGTCTTGAAGGTGGGATATACAGTGCCAGTACGCTGAAGGCTGAGTGCCACAGTTGCTGCTCACAGGGTCGTTTGAACTACGAGTATCATGTTCACCTCCGTTCAAGATACCTGTTAAGTGATGGTCGATGTATGGCTCTCTGCAAGGGTGGAGATGTTGGGTATGTTCCCTTATACCTGCTGTCCCTGTTCGCCTAGCAGTAAGTAGGTACCTGGGTATTAATCGACTGGTGTGGGTGGCATCCTGGGGGGGCAAGATTGAAGAACCACAATGGAAATAAGACGGTCCTCGATGACGTACCGACTTTCTTGGGTGGCTAACCCTCCGGGGTTAAAAATCCGAGCAAATCTTATCTTACATTAGTGGGAGAGAGAGCAGATGTGAAACGAGAACATGAACGAGATGAAGGGGCTGAGGGTGACAACCTATGCCGCAGAGGAAGGTTTCCAGCACACCTCTTCGACTATTATCATCACCACCACTATTACCATCATTATCATTACCACCATCACCACCACTATCACCACCACCACCACTAACACCACGTTTGCTTGATGTCTCCTTAGAAAGGATCTAGTGTGCGTGCGCGCGCGCGCGCGTAGTGAACCTCGGTACAAATTTGTACAAAACATCGTATTACACGAGCTGTAACACTTGTAATTTGGAATACTGTAGCAACACTGTTAGAAAGGGAAGTGTTATATACGCAATGGTAACGCAATTGGTTGCGTTATAATCCAAGAGGAGAGGTGTCATATACGCAGTATTAACCTAACTGATTGAATTATACGCAGCTACTTGCGTAATGTCGTGTAGATTATCCTTTTGGGGGTTTTATTGAAGTGTTAGAGAGTAGAAATCTGTCGAAAATAGAATCAGTATTGGAGATATAAACATGTGCAGTGTAATGTGATCCTTTATTGACAACGTTTCGCCCACACAGTGGGCTTTTTCAAGTCACAAACAGATCCGAACATTAAAGTGGTATAAAATACCGACAGGTTGTTAGGTAAGACACATGTGCAACAGTTAGGTATCTTTATTTGTGACTTGAAAAAAGCCCACTGTGTGGGCGAAATGTTGTCAATAAAGGATCACATTATACTGTTTGTGTTTATATTTCCATTGTGTCGGTATTTTATACCATTTATTTCCATCAGTATTGGAGGCTGAATATTAACACTGTTTATAGATGAATGGTTCAGAGAACCGACATGTTGATAAATTAGACACAAGTGCAACTCTTGGGTATCTTTATTGAGGAAACGTTTCGCCACACAGTGGCTTCATCAGTCTATACATAGGAGAAACTTGAAGAACAGGAGGAGAATGAGGTAATCAGTCCCTCAACCTTGAGTCGATGTGTTCAGCCATTATCTGCCGTATTCTACTCAAGATTGATGGACTGAACACATCGACTCAAGGTTGAGGGACTGATTACCTCATTCTCCTCCTGTTCTTCAAGTTTCTCCTATGTATGGACTGATGAAGCCACTGTGTGGCGAAACGTTTCCTCAATAAAGATACCCAAGAGTTGCACTTGTCTAATTTATCAACACTGTTTATTTTGGAAAAAACGGCTTCATTGTTGTAGTGAAATGTATTTTGTCCTGGTTATCTAACATTACATTAACAAAATGTAGCGTTAGATAACCAGGAAAAAAATGTGCGGTAGGTTGGTTGAAGATTGAGACATTTATACAACATAAAAGGCACAGTAGCGTGACTGCAACGATACACAAATATCCCGCACATAGAAGAGAGGAGCTTACCACGACGTTTCGGTCCAACTTGGACCATTTACAATGAGGAAATGGTATGGTGATACCGACAAGATGTGGAAAAAGACACTTATGTACAGTTCAGGACATTTATTAAAGGAAACGTTTCGCCACGAGTGGCTTCTTCAGTCCTATTAGGACTGAAGAAGCCACTCGCGGCGAAACGTTTCCTTTAATAAATGTCCTGAACTGTACATAAGTGTCTTTTTCCACATTTACAATGGTCCAAGTCGGACCGAAACGTCGTGGTAAGCTCCTTTCTTCTATGTGCGGGTTATTTGTGTATTACTGCAACATGTGTAGGTTGCACAGTAGGTTGATTATTTTACTATTTACAGTCAGACTATTTTGGTAGTGCTGTATTAGGATCATAAAGGCACAATACCCTCACTGGAACAGTACACAAATAACCCACACATAGGAAACTTACCACGACGTTTCGGTCCGACTTGGCCCGCTCTCTCTTTTGTGTTAGTCTGACTGTAAGTAGTCCAAGTAGCGCCGAAACGTCGTCGTAAGCGTCTCTCTCCTATGTGCGGGTTATTTGTGTGTTTAATATTGTTAGATAACCAGGGATGCGAGTGCGATCTCTTGTATAACTTGTGCAGCAGTTACGCATCTTGATTCCGAAACATTTCGCCTACACAGCAGGCTTCTTCGGTCTATTAATGTTGGTAGAATTACCGACAGTGTTAGATAATGTGACCAAACGTTACCACAATGAAAGGTCACTTGTCCTTTTACTTGACATTCTTCGGTCTAATACAGAGGAGGCAGCAGAAGCGGTGGAGAGAGTATATAATCAGTCCATCACCCTCGAAGTAGAAGTTTTGAGGGGGTCAGTCCCTCAGCCTGGAGAAGAGTTCAGCTCCATGGAGCGGAACTGTTGCACATGTCTTAATCTTCATACTGTTGGTATTGCTTGACCAGAAGATACGACTGAGGAAAGTTGGGTGTGAGAGGGACCTACCCAGTAGGCCTGCTACACAAATAACCCGCACATAAAAGAGAGAAGCTTACGACGACGTTTCGGTCCGATTTGGACCGAGTCGGACCGGAACGTCGTCGTAAGCTTCTCTCTTTTATGTGCGGGTTATTTGTGTATCGTTCCAGTCACGGTATTGTGCCTTTTTGTTATTTAGGCCTGCTACACTGCCTCTCAGTTAATTAATATTCTCTCTTCTACTAGTGGGCCTCGCCTTTATCACCCTCTCTCCCTTCCCCCCTCTTCTTGTCATGCTGGTCGCTTCAAAATCGTCCGAGTTTCACCATTGACGGTATGTAAGATGTGTTAATATCTATTTGGATTTTAACGTATCTGTTTGGTAAATATCCAAGGGAAGATATGTTGTATAGGGAATATTACTGGAGCTGGATACCTGATATCCAGGGAGAGAGGTGTGAACGTTGCTACTGACAATGTTTTCTGGACACAAAACATGTTGGTCAGTCCATATGTGGTAATAGACATAGCTAGAGAACACGCAGTGCTTTACAACACCTGGAGAAAGTATTCAAGCTGCTTCTGGTGCTGCTGCTGTTGCTGCTGGTGCTGCTGTTGATGCTGCTGTTGGTGCTACTGTTGATGCTGCTGTTGATGCTGCTGTTGGTGCTGCTGTTGGTGCTGCTGGTGCTCCTCACACACCACGGTGATGGATAGTGTTGTAGGGGAGCGACGGTGATGTGAAGGAGACAGTAAGTAATGAACCTCGGTATAGTGTAAACACAGATGGGGGAGAACTGTGTGTATAGTTACAGCTAATGTTACCTGGGGAGGATAACAGGTACTGTTACCTGGGGAGGATAACAGGTACTGTTACCTGGGGAGGATAACGGGTACTGTTACCTGGGGAGGATAACAGGTACTGTTACCTGGGAGGATAACAGGTGCTGTTACCTGGGAGGATAACAGGTACTGTTACCTGGGGAGGATAACAGGTACTGTTACCTGGGGAGGATAACAGGTACTGTTACCTGGGGAGGATAACAGGTACTGTTACCTGGGGAGGATAACAGGTACTGTTACCTGGGGAGGATAACAGGTACTGTTACCTGGGGAGGATAACAGGTACTGTTACCTGGGGAGGATAACAGGTACTGTTACCTGGGGAGGATAACAGGTACTGTTACCTGGGGAGGATAACAGGTACTGTTACCTGGGGAGGATAACAGGTACTGTTACCTGGGGAGGATAACAGGTACTGTTACCTGGGGAGGATAACAGGTACTGTTACCTGGGGAGGATAACAGGTACTGTTACCTGGGGAGGATAACAGGTACTGTTACCTGGGGAGGATAACAGGTACTGTTACCTGGGGAGGATAACAGGTACTGTTACCTGGGGAGGATAACAGGTACTGTTACCTGGGGAGGATAACAGGTACTGTTACCTGGGGAGGATAACAGGTACTGTTACCTGGGGAGGATAACAGGTACTGTTACCTGGGGAGGATAACAGGTACTGTTACCTGGGGAGGATAACAGGTACTGTTACCTGGGGAGGATAACAGGTACTGTTACCTGGGGAGGATAACAGGTACTGTTACCTGGGGAGGATAACAGGTACTGTTACCTGGGGAGGATAACAGGTACTGTTACCTGGGGAGGATAACAGGTACTGTTACCTGGGGAGGATAACAGGTACTGTTACCTGGGGAGGATAACAGGTACTGTTACCTGGGGAGGATAACAGGTACTGTTACCTGGGGAGGATAACAGGTACTGTTACCTGGGGAGGATAACAGGTACTGTTACCTGGGGAGGATAACAGGTACTGTTACCTGGGGAGGATAACAGGTACTGTTACCTGGGGAGGATAACAGGTACTGTTACCTGGGGAGGATAACAGGTACATGTTTACAGCTGATATTACCCAGGCACGATTACAGGTGTATGGTCACTAGCAGCTGGTTTGTTTACCAGGGGTACACTTATATATTCTTGATAAATAATTATTATTACTGCCTTGTCATGATTATCATTTTCAATTATATTTTTCATCGTTTTTTCTTATTGTAATGAGAAATTAAGTTTTTATGAACTTGTGTGTTCATAGATACGTAAGATACACTTGTAAGACTGCTGCTTCAGTTGAGTACAGACGCGGCGAATATGGAGACGGGAGAAGCAGTGAAGAGGTAAAGATGTGATCAGTCTATTAAGCCTGTAGTAGTAGTTGGAGGTGGTTAGTCCCTCAGCCTGGAGATGTTTAGCTTCATATTCTTGAACTGTGTTCAGGAATATCGCTTTGTTTTCCTGGATTTCACATATAAGTAAGCACACCTTTTTTTTCAAATTTGTATGGTTCTGTTCGTCTGTGCCTGATCTCTACTGGTTTCTTTTCTCTCTTGAGAAAGTTAGCATCGTTGGATGACTGAAGAATTCTTCACTTGCCTAACCTAATTTATCATCTTGTCGGTTCTCTGAACTATTAATATTGGCTAACCTATAGTGATGACCTACTTCCACATGTGGCTTTGTCCACTGTGACACCACCTACGACTGCTGCACCTCGCCTGTCTGCAGTATATACACACTTCGCACATGTATTGTTTTCAAGTTTGGTTGACCTGGCTAGCACCAGAGGAGCCTAGCCCATGGCCGGGTTCCGGAAGTAGCAAGACTCGAAACTTATTAAAGGTAAGATGGATGGACTGATTACATCGACTCCAAGCTGAGGGACTGATTACCTCAAACTACTTCTGATCTTCACCATTCTTTGTTTAGGACTGATGAAGCCACTGTGGCGGCTAAACGTTTCCTAAATAAAGATACCCAAGTGTTGCACGTGTCTAATTTATCATAAGAACATAAGAACATAAGAACGAAGGAACGCTGCAGAAGGCCTACTGGCCCATGCGAGGCAGGTCCAAGTCTCCTACCGGCTTAAGCCAATGCACCCAACCTAGTCAGGTCAGGTCACATTGACTTAAGGGAGGAACACGGCAACCGACCTGTTAGCACAAGCTATCAGGTCTAACTCACACCCACCCACATCTACTCATGTATTTATCCAACCTATTTTTAAAGCTACACAACGTTCTGGCCTCTATAACGGTACTTGGGAGTTTGTTCCACTCATCCACAACTCTATTACCAAACCAGTACTTTCCTATATCCTTCCTGAATCTGAATTTTTCCAACTTAAAACCATTGCTGCGAGTCCTGTCTAGGCTAGATATTTTCAGCACACTATTTACATCCCCTTTATTTATTCCTGTCTTCCATTTATACACCTCAATCATATCCCCCCTAATTCTACGTCTTTCTAGAGAGTGCAGTTTCAGGGCCCTTAGTCTATCCTCATAGGGAAGGTTTCTGATACATGGGATCATCTTTGTCATCCTCCTTTGTACATTTTCCAGAGAATTTATATCCATTCTGTAATACGGTGACCAAAACTGTGCAGCATAATCTAAATGAGGCCTAACCAAGGATGTATAGAGTTGAAGAACAACCTGAGGACTCCTATTATTTATGCTTCTTGATATGAAGCCAAGGATTCTATTAGCTTTATTGCGAACACTTATGCACTGTTGTCTTGGTTTCAGATTACTGCTAACCAGAACTCCTAAATCCTTTTCGCAATCCGTAATATTAAGATCTACATTATTTAGTTTATATGTGGCATGGTTATTGTCCTGTCCAACATTTAGAACTTTGCATTTGTCTATATTAAACTGCATCTGCCACTTCTCCGACCACTGCATCAGTCTATTCAAATCTTCCTGGAGTGCTCGAATGTCCTCGTCAGAATGAATTCGACGGCCTATTTTGGTGTCTTCGGCAAACTTGCCGATGTCGCTCTTTATGCCCTCATCTATGTCGTTTATGTAGATTGTGAACAGCAGGGGGCCCAACACTGACCCCTGTGGAACACCGCTCGTGACGCTTCCCCACTCTGATTTCTCCCCATTTATGCAAACTCTCTGCTGCCTATTTGTCAACCATGCCTCTATCCAGGAAAAAATTTCTCCTCCTATTCCATGTGCTTTAATTTTCCTCAATAGTCTCTGATGTGGGACCCTGTCAAAAGCCTTACTGAAGTCCATATACACAATATCATATTCATTACCATGATCTACCTCCTCAAATACCTTAGTGAAAAAAGTTAATAAATTCGTAAGGCAGGAACGCCCCTTTGTAAAACCATGCTGAGATTCGTTGATTAATTTATGCTTTTCAAGATGGCTACGAACTGCCTCGGCAATTATTGATTCCATAAATTTTCCCACTATGGAGGTTAGGCTTATTGGTCTATAGTTCGAAGCTAAGGACCTGTCACCTGTTTTGAAAATAGGTATCACATTTGCCATTTTCCACTTATCTGGCACCATGCCAGTTTGTAGTGATATGTTGAAAAGATTAGCCAAAGGTGTGCTAAGCTCCTCTTTACATTCCTTTAGAACCCTTGCATACAGTTCATCAGGGCCTGGGGATTTGTTAGGTTTTAATTTATCTATTTAATCTATCTAATTACCAAACATTATCTCTGTCCAGAGCAGGACTCGAACCTGCACACTTTGTATCAGAGTACACAGTACTTTGATACAGTGTGTGAAGGTTCGAATCCTGCTGTGGACTAAGAGATAATGTTTGTAAATATCTGCCGTTTGTGAATTGTTAAGCGTACTGGGTTATGTTTAGTGTTGGAACCTCCAGTACACATTTTACAACTTAAATCTCACACTCGTGAAAGCAGGAAATTGTGGGTACCAGTGTACGAGTGTATTAGTGTAATATTGCGGCAACTTTTCGCTCTCCTGGAGGTTTGACAGCTCCAGGAGAGCGAAACGTTACCTCAAGGGAACTTCATTGCACATGTGCTCTCTTACCTAACATATTGTCTGCAGTTCTACCAACTTTATTATCTGAGTAGTGTAGAGTAGTTACGTGTATTTACCGATTTGTGGTTGTTGGGGTTGAGTAGCTGGTTGTGGTCGCACCTCTTATCTTCAACCGACATTGCTACTTTTTAGCTTCTATGTGGAGTTTGAGTCTGTTTACCCAGTATGTTCGTTGGTTCGACACTTTTCTCCTCGCGACTTTTTACTGCGCCGCTTTGATTGTCTTTAATGATTTCTGGGCTCTTGGGCCTTATCTACTCTTGAAGCCTCTTCCAAGTCATTCCACTTGTCAACCATCCTAAGATTGTTGTCAGTTTCCACTTTCGTCCCCTTGATCCTGGTGTTAATTCAGAAGTCTTTCCCCGTCTTCCCCATGTATACCTCTTAGCATTTTGTATGCTGTGATCATGTCTCCTCTTGTCATTCTCTACTAGAATTCGTTAGGTCTACTTCTCAGTGGATTTTTCTACGTTCTGGTACAAGCCTCATTGTACACCCTCACCTTTTAGAGGTTCTTCAAATATTTTATCAGGCGTAGGCTCCATGCTGGGGCTGTGTACTCGGTAATTATCCTAACGTATGTTATATAAAGGTTTTGAAAGAATTTTTTTATTTACGCTCTTGAATGTTGTTTTAATGTTTGTCAGTCTTGCACATGCCACTAACATGCGACTTATGTATTTCTGGTGATATGTTTGGTGTAAAGTAAAAGGACACAAGTGCAACTAATGTGACATTTTATTGTGGCAACGTTTTGCTCTCCAGGAGCTTTGTCAAGCTATTACAAACAGAACATGGACACAGAGGGTATATGTTTGTAACGGCTTGATAAAGCTCCTGGAGAGCGAAACGTTGCCACAATAAAATGTCACATTAGTTGCACTTACCAACATTATTACGATATGTTTGGTGATAAGTTTACTACCTGGTCCCCTTCATACTGATATTTGCGACTTCTTTCCACCCATGCTATGCTTTTGTGTCTGGTCTTCCCTCATCTCCAGTTTCACATGACTTTGCGTTTGTTCAGATTGAACTCCAGAAGCTACTTGTTGGATCATATCTGTAGTCTGGTGAGTCTTCCTCAACTTTATCACTGTCCTCTCATCTTCTTCCTCAACTTTATCACTGTCCTCTCATCTTCTTCCTCAACTTTATCACTGTCCTCTCATCTTCTTCCTCAACTTTATCACTGTCCTCTCATCATCTTCCTCAACTTTATCACTGTCCTCTCATCTTCTTCCTCAACTTTATCACTGTCCTCTCATCTTCTTCCTCAACTTTATCACTGTCCTCTCATCTTCTTATTCTTGTCATTAATTTTACATCATCCAAACAAACGCATAGGACTCTATACCTTCTGGAAGGTCAGTCACATATATACCTTCTGGAAGGTCAGTCACATATATACCTTCTGGAAGGTCAGTCACATATATACCTTCTGGAAGGTCAGTCACATATATTAGGAAGAGTAGCGGTAATACTACTGATCCTTGTGTGATGTTAATTATTACTCTCTTCTATTCTGAAGTCTAATATTTTACTGTTACCCTCTACTTCGTCATTCAGGTAAACATTCCCGGACCCACTGGAACACCGCATTTTAACCCTGCCTGTTTCTCCAGTTTCTTCATTACTCTCTGATACAGTACTTTATCAGCTGCACTCCAGAATTATTTAATTCATCCAACCCTGTCTTTTTTATCTTCGTGACTTTGTTATTAAACCTCCAGAAAATTTGTAGCATAATAAGATTTTTCCATCTATAAATCCCTGCTGTGTAAAGTAAAAGGACACAAGTGCAACTAATGTGACATTTTGTTGTGGCAACGTTTCGCTCTCCAGGAGCTTTATCAAGCCGTTACAAACAATACAGTGTCACATTAGTTGCACTTGTGTCCTTTTACTTTACATATTGTCGGTAATTCTACCAACATTATTACAAATTGCTGCTAGTTTCTCTGTAAAGGCTATCCAAGTGCTATACTATCATTTTATTTACTGTCTTCTCCAGAACTTGTAGCAGTATTCATGTCAGCGATAATAGCCTATAGTTTAATGCCTCTGTCTGTCCCCCGCCCCCTTTTTTTCATATGTGAGGGAACCACATTTGCCTTTTTCTAATTTTTTGGCACTTTTTCTGTTTGTATAGATTTGCTAGCGGGCTACACAGTGAGTCTGCTCCTTCACTCACCACTCGTGGAGATATATATTAAGATATATATTCACTTAAGTATCATCACTTGTGTTGAGGCTTGCTAGTGCCTGTTAAAGTGCTCTTACTACGCTTCCTACTTGTAACTCCACTTTCTTCTGTTCTTCTGACTTCTTCGAATCTTTTATCTCTTCACATCTGTCATTCTCCGTTAGTATCACATCCTCGTCCTTCACCATCATCATCTGGCACATCTTTTTCTTATGTGGCTGTGTGGTAACTTTTATTCTCTCTTTGTCTTGAATGTTATATAATTTTAACATTGTCATTCAGCTTCGTGTTCGTTTCTGACTCTCGTGCTTGTTTCCCGACTTTCTGGTCCTCCATGGGAGGGGGGGGGGTCCCAATATACCAAGTCAGTCTCTCTGATTAGTATCTAGTACAAGGAGTTGAACTTTGTTTCTTCTTATTGTTCTCTGTGCCACTATCTCAAGTATGATAATAGTGGAGGAAAGTGCACAGGACAAGAAATCATCAGTGGAACTCTGTCTCTGCCACCACAAGCAAATTGGGAAGACGAATATGGATGTACATGAATGGTATAAATACCGACAAGAAGAACTACACATGTGCAACATCTGGGTATCTTTATTTGTAGACGTTTCGCCATCCAGTGGCTTTATCAATATAAATTCAAGGACATAATGGAAGACTGTAGAACTATATACAAAAGACGAGGAAATCAGTGTCTCAGCCTTGAAGTTGAAGAGTATCATAACCTTGACTGTATAGTCCTTGTGGCTTAGCGCTTCTTTTTTGATTATAATAATAATAATAATCATAACCTTGAAGATCCTTCAAGACTACGGTGCTCTTCACCAGCTTCAAGGTTGAGGGACTGATTACCTCGTCATCTGTATATAGTTCTACAGTCTTCCATTATGTCCTTGAATTTATATTGATAAAGCCACTGGATGGCGAAACGTCTACAAATAAAGATAGCCAGATGTTGCACATGTACTTAAACAGCAGAGTCCCTGACCAGCGTCTTGAAGGGTGAGCGTGGTTGGTCTTATGTGTTATAATAATACTTATTATAATAATAATAATAATAATAATAATGAATTTATTTTCTGCAGTAGACATAAGGTGGTTTGCATTTAATAAAATGTTAAGCACAAAAGAAAGCCACTAACATGCGGTGTATTGTGGGCGTGGGTGGTGTGGGCGTGGGTGGTGTGGGCGTGGGTGGTGTGGGCGTGGGTGGTGTGGGCGTGGGTGGTGGTGGGCGTGGGTGGTGTGGGCGTGGGTGGTGTGGGCGTGGGTGGTGTGGGCGTGGGTGGTGGTGGGCTAGAAGACTCTGGACAGGTAAAAGATTATAGAGAAGATAATGCCCTAACTGGTTTTGTTGGCTCAGGTACCCAGCTGTAGACCAGACCAGGTACTGCCCACCACCACTGTAGACCAGACCAGGTACTGCCCACCACCACTGTAGACCAGACCAGGTACTGCCCACCACCACTGTAGACCAGACCAGGTACTGCCCACCACCACTGTAGACCAGACCAGGTACTGCCCACCACCACCACTGTAGACCAGACCAGGTACTGCCCACCACCACTGTAGACCAGACCAGGTACTGCCCACCACCACTGTAGACCAGACCAGGTACTGCCCACCACCACCACTGTAGACCAGACCAGGTACTGCCCACCACCACCACTGTAGACCAGACCAGGTACTGCCCACCACCACCACTGTAGACCAGACCAGGTACTGCCCACCACCACCACTGTAGACCAGACCAGGTACTGCCCACCACCACCACCACTGTAGACCAGACCAGGTACTGCCCACCACCACCACTGTAGACCAGACTAGGTAATGGCCACCACCACTGTAGACCAGACCAGGTACTGCCCACCACCACTGTAGACCAGACCAGGTACTGCCCACCACCACTGTAGACCAGACCAGGTACTGCCCACCACCACTGTAGACCAGACCAGGTACTGCCCACCACCACCACTGTAGACCAGACTAGGTACTGCCCACCACCACTGTAGACCAGACCAGGTACTGCCCACCACCACCACTGTAGACCAGACCAGGTACTGCCCACCACCACCACTGTAGACCAGACCAGGTACTGCCCACCACCACTGTAGACCAGACCAGGTACTGCCCACCACCACTGGACCAGACCAGGTACTGCCCACCACAACTGTAGACCAGACCAGGTACTGCCCACCACCACAACTGTAGACCAGACCAGGTACTGCCCACCACCACCACTGTACACCAGACCAGGTACTGCCCACCACCACTGTGGACCAGACCAAGTACTGCCCACCACCACTGTAGACCAGACTAGGTACTGCCCACCACCACTGTGGACCAGACCAAGTACTGCCCACCACCACTGTAGACCAGACCAGGTACTGGCCACCACCACCACTGTAGACCAGACTAGGTACTGGCCACCACCACCACTGTAGACCAGACTAGGTACTGACCACCACCACCACCACTGTAGACCAGACTAGGTACTGACCACCACCACCACCACTGTAGACCAGACTAGGTACTGACCACCACCACCACTGTAGACCAGACTAGGTACTGCCCACCACTGTAGACCAGACCAGGTACTGCCCACCACCACCACCACTGTAGACCAGACCAGGTACTGCCCACCACCACCACTGTAGACCAGACCAGGTACTGCCCACCACCACCACTGTAGACCAGACCAGGTACGGCCCACCACTACCACCACTGTAGACCAGACCAGGTACTGCCCACCACTACCACCACTGTAGACCAGACCAGGTACTGCCCACCACTACCACCACTGTAGACCAGACCAGGTACGGCCCACCACTACCACCACTGTAGACCAGACCAGGTACTGCCCACCACTACCACCACTGTAGACCAGACCAGGTACTGCCCACCACTACCACCACTGTAGACCAGACCAGGTACTGCCCACCACTACCACCACTGTGGACCGGACCAGGTACTGCCCACCACTGTGGACCGGACCAGGTACTGCCCACCACTGTGGACCGGACCAGGTACTGCCCACCACTGTGGACCGGTCCACGTACTGCCCATCACCACCACTGTAAACCCGACCTGGTACTGCCCACCACCAC
>NC_091376.1:3328904-3375206 GCF_038502225.1 Cherax quadricarinatus
TCTTGTTATAATAAGGTTAGGTAAGTTTTCAAAGTTCCTTTTGGTGCAAAATTATAAATTTTTACATCAACATTAATGAAAAAAATATATCTTTAAACGTATGAGAGGAAATTTTAGAAAGGACTTAATTTTAAACGAGTTCTTGCTAATTGACCAGTTTTACATATTCGGCACGACATTATATATATATATATATATGCAGTAAAGAGGGGATTTCAGAATGTGCAAAACAACCACTGTGAAAAAGTAATGAAATTCCAAGCTCTTTCGTGACTATTCACATTATATATAGTTAGGTAGTACTAGGCTGATGGGTGAACCCATAGTCATCACAAGGAACTGCCAGTACTTGGTCTTCCCCAAACAGAAACAACTGTAATTAGCATATAACTTGATGAGGTTAACGAAGTCTCTTCAGAGCCGGCAAGCTGGAGTCACTACAACTTAAAAGTGGATAGTATACTATACACAAATAACCCGCACATAGGAGAGAGAAGCTTATGACGACGTTTCGGTCTGACTCGGACCATTTACAAGTCACTAACAAACCAAGGTGACGGAGGCAGTATATATAGGAGAGGGAAACAGGACGGGACAAAGAAGAAGTGGAGAAGTAGTGGTAGAGGTGATGCTGGTAGTGGTAATGCTGGTAGTGGTAATGCTGGTAGTAGTAGTAAGTAGGGGGAGTAGTGGTAGCACAGTATTGTGCCTTTTAGTTCTTAATGGTAACACTGACCAGTTGTAGGTGATACAGACAGTGACTGAAAACTTGATTTGGGAGATAATCCAGATTCAGTATTCTCTAGAATAGAGGATCCCTTCTCTGCAGTGTCTTTACAAGTTACAACATGAGATGGTATGGGAGTACCGACCTGTCGTAAATGATGTACACAATATCAGTAAGTGTAAACTGTTTCTACTGTCTTGATCTACATCAGCAACTTCAGAAGTGCAGTTGCTTGCTTCATGGGTTCTCTGGTAAGAAGACGGTAATTTTGATAATAGTATAAAATACCAACAAGTTGAAGATTAAAACACATGTGCAACAGTTGGGTATGAAAGTTAAGACACATGTGCAACATCTGGATATCTTTATTGTAGACGTTTCGCCAACCTCATCTTTTGTATATAGTTCTACTGTCTTCCTATTATGTCCTAGAATCTGTATTGATAAAGCCACTGGATGGCGAAACGTCTACAATAAAGATATCCAGATGTTGCACATGTCTTAACTTTCATATTGTCGGTATTTTATACCTTTCTTGCACAACAGTTGGGTATGTTTATTGTTGGAACGTTTCACCTACACGGTAGACTTCTTCAGTCAGATACACAGGCAGTAGAAATAGTGAAGTAAAGATGTAATCAGTCCAGCAACCTTGGATAGAAAGTATTTGAGGTGGAGCTGAACTCTTCTCCAGGTTGAGGGACTGAATACTACTATGCATTTGACTGAAGAAGGCTACTGTGTAGGCGAAACGTCTCATCAGTAAAGATACATAACTGTTGGACGTCTTAATCTTCAAAGAAGACTTTAACATAAAAACTTGCTAGTTTCTTGTTCTTTATGTTGACGACTGTGACTGGCTTATTAGATCCTCTGAGTGTCTACGATGAACCTGGTCGATGCTTCTTGAGAGTTGTTTTGCTAGTACTTGTGCTAATGTGTGTGTGTGTGTGTGTGTGTGTGTGTGTGTGTGTGTGCAGCTCTGAACATTCCTAACATGATGGGTCTAACAGGGTTCTAGGTAACTCAATCTGACCTCTACCCATTATATTGTATTTTTTTTTTTTTGTAAAATGACGCACGTACAACAAATGTGACATTTTATTGTGGCAACGTTTCACTCTCCAGGAGGAAATTGAGACACTCGTGCAATATATGTGAATCTTTATTGAGGAAACGTTTCGCCACACAGTAGCTTCATCAGTCCAGTACAAAGGACACAAGTGCAACTAATGTGACATTTATTGTGGCAACGTTTCGCTCTCCAGGAGCTTGATAAAGCTCCTGGAGAGCGAAACGTTGCCACAATAAATGTCACATTAGTTGCACTTGTGTCCTTTTACTTTACATATTGTCGGTAATTCTACCAACTTTATTACAGTCCAGTACAAAGCAGAAAGGTGTAAGGAGAGGAGGGGTTTGAGGTAATCAGTCCCTCACCTGGAGTCGATGTGTTCAGTCCATCAGTTTTGTAGAATGTACAGCATAGGGCCGTAGATGTGGCTTATATACTGTAGTGAGGTGAGGTGAAGCAGGTGGAGGCGGGGTAGTAGTGGTACCATCCACTAGTCGAAGTAGGTCTTCGTCCAAAGGTTGGACAAGTGTTGAATTCCTTGCATCATGATGCTGCAGTGTCTCCAGGCTGAGGGACTGATTACCTCAAAATCCTCCTCTCCTTACACCTTTCTGCTTTGCATTGAACTGATGAAGCCACTGTGTGGCGAAACGCTTCCTCAAAGGTTCTCATATGTTGCATAAGTATCTGTCTTCAACTTTTTTTAACCATTTATCACACTCTCCAGGAGCTTTGTCAAGCTCGTCAAAGCTCCTGGAGAGCGAAACGTTGCTGCAGTAAAATGTCACATTAGTTGCACTTGTTCTTTATCTAATATATCGTCGGTAATTCTACCAACATTATTACAATTATATTTTTTCTTTCTCTGTATTTGGTTGAATCCTCAAGTAGGTGAATAAAATGTGCAAATTATCGTTACAGTGACAGTTTGTTGTACTGTACCGACAACATGAAGAATTAAACACACGTGCAACATTTGGCTACCTTCATTACGAGGGGTTTCGCCATCCAGTGGATTTTCAGTTCAATACAGGGATAAATCACGCTACGGATGGGGATTGAACTCACGGCGAGTGAGTGGTAAAGCTCAAAGCCAGCTCGCAAGCCACTGGGCTAGCTGGCTACAATAAGATTCATCCAGTTAGGTATATATATATACACCATAGGGAAGTTAGCATGGGCCACCACTGTGACCATGTGCTAATCTCCTTATGGTGTATAAATATACCTAGTTGGACGAGTCATATTGTAGCCAGCTGGTCCAGTGGCTTAAGCGTCGGTTTGGAGTTTTACAACTCATTTGCCGCGAATTCAATCCCCACCCATACCATAGTTTGTTTGCAATCGTGTTAAGATTTCGCGAGTCATTACGGTGATATACGAAGGTAGATGACGAGGTAATCACTTCTCCAGCCTTGTAAGTTTATTTAGGCACAGGTACACAGAAGTACAGTTATCATACATAGTGTAAATAGCATAGTGTAAATTACCTATGATATTCTCCCCCAAAAAGTCAGACTTGTTTTCATTAGGTTGCTTGCGGAAAACACTGGAAAATGTTCAAGCATGTTAGTGGCTCGACGCGACGGGCTGGAGTTTTGAGACTATGACCGCGAGTTCAATCCCGGCCGGGGGTATGGTAGGTTAGTGGCTCTTTATGCTTAACTTTATCTTAATATATGGAAATAATACATTGTATAACACGCAAAGAAATATTTTGATTATTTTAATGTATTTACTAATGACTCCTTCATCCTATAAAAAAAAACTGGAGTTCAGTACTGTAGTCTTGATGTCGATAAAGGATTAAGACTAGACACTGGAACTGGTCATGGGTGGTGGTAATGTTGTGGGTGGTGGTGGTAATGTGTGGGTGATGGTGGTAATGTTGTGTGGGTGATGGTGGTAATGTTGTGTGGGTGGTGGTGGTAATGTTGTGGGTGGTGGTGGTAATGTTGTGGGTGGTGGTGGTAATGTTGTGGGTGGTGGTGGTAATGTTGTGGGTGGTGGTAATGTGTGGGTGATGGTGGTAATGTTGTGTGGGTGATGGTGGTAATGTTGTGTGGGTGGTGATGGTAATGTTTGTGTGGGTGGTGGTGGTAATGTGTGGGTGATGGTGATGGTAATGTTGTGTGGGTGGTGGTGGTAATGTTGTGGGTGGTGGTGGTAATGTTGTGTGGGTGGTGGTGGTGGTAATGTTGTGTGGGTGGTGGTGGTAATGTTGTGGGTGGTGGTGGTGGTGGTAATGTTGTGGGTGGTGGTGGTAATGTTGTGTGGGTGGTGGTGGTAATGTTGTGTGTGTGATGGTGGTAATGTTGTGTGGGTGGTGGTGGTAGTGGTAATGTTGTGGGTGGTGGTGGTAATGTTGTGTGGGTGGTGGTGGTAATGTTGTGTGGGTGATGGTGGTAATGTTGTGTGGGTGATGGTGGTAATGTTGTGTGGGTGGTGGTGGTAATGTTGTGTGGGTGGTGGTGGTGGTAATGTTGTGTGTGTGATGGTGGTAATGTTGTGGGTGGTGGTGGTAATGTGGGTGGTGGTGGTAATGTTGTGGGTGGTGGTGGTGGTGGTAATGTTGTGGGTGGTGGTGGTAATGTTGTGGGTGGTGGTGGTGGTAATGTTGTGGGTGGTGGTGGTAATGTGGGTGGTGGTGGTAATGTTGTGGGTGGTGGTGGTAATGTTGTGGGTGGTGGTGGTAATGTTGTGTGGGTGGTGGTGGTGGTAATGTTGTGTGGGTGGTGGTGGCGGTAATGTTGTGGGTGGTGGTGGTAATGTTGTGTGGGTGGTGGTGGTGGTGGTAATGTTGTATGAGTGGTGGTGGCGGTAATGTTGTGGGTGGTGGTGGTAATGTGTGTGTGATGGTGGTAATGTTGTGTGGGTGGTGGTGGTGGTGGTAATGTTGTGTGTGTGATGGTGGTA
Source organism: Cherax quadricarinatus (assembly GCF_038502225.1). NCBI lineage: Eukaryota > Metazoa > Arthropoda > Malacostraca > Decapoda > Parastacidae > Cherax > Cherax quadricarinatus. Next base: position 3,333,623 of record NC_091376.1, read on the forward strand.
ATGTTGTGTGGGTGGTGGTGGTAATGTTGTGTGGGTAGTGGTGGTAATGTTGTGTGGGTGGTGGTGGTAATGTTGTGTGGGTGGTGGTAATGTTGTGTGGGTGGTGGTGGTAATGTTGTGTGTGTGATGGTGGTAATGTTGTGTGGGTGGTGGTGGTAATGTTGTGTGGGTGGTGGTGGTGGTAATGTTGTGTGAGTGGTGGTGGCGGTAATGTTGTGGGTGGTGGTGGTAATGTGTGTGTGATGGTGGTAATGTTGTGTGGGTGGTGGTGGTGGTGGTAATGTTGTGTGTGTGATGGTGGTAATGTTGTGTGGGTGGTGGTGGTAATGTTGTGTGGGTGGTGGTGGTAATGTTGTGTGGGTGGTGGTGGTAATGTTGTGTGGGTGGTGGTGGTAATGTTGTGGGTGGTGGTGGTAATGTTGTGTGTGTGATGGTGGTGGTAATGTTGTGTGGGTGGTGGTGGTGGTAATGTTGTGGGTGGTTGTGGTGGTGGTAATGTTGTGTGTGTGATGGTGGTAATGTTGTGTGGGTGGTGGTGGTGGTAATGTTGTGGGTGGTGGTGGTAATGTTGTGGGTGGTGGTGGTAATGTTGTGTGTGTGATGGTGGTAATGTTGTGTGGGTGGTGGTGGTGGTAATGTTGTGGGTGGTGGTGGTAATGTGTGGGTGATGGTGATAATGTTGTGTGGGTGGTGGTGGTGGTGGTAATGTGTTGTGGGTGGTGGTGGTAATGTTGTGTGGGTGGTGGTGGTAATGTTGTGTGGGTGATGGTGGTGGTAATGTTGTGTGGGTGGTGATGGTGGTAATGTTGTGTGTGTGGATGATTGTGGTAATGTTGTGTGGGTGGTGATGGTGGTAATGTTGTGTGGGTGGTGATGGTGGTAATGTTGTGTGGGTGGTGATGGTGGTAATGTTGTGTGGGTGGTGATGGTGGTAATGTTGTGTGGGTGGTGATGGTGGTAATGTTGTGTGGGTGGTGATGGTGGTAATGTTGTGTGGGTGGTGGTGGTGGTAATGTTGTGGGTGGTGATGGTGGTAATGTTGTGTGGGTGGTGGTGGTGGTAATGTGTGGGTGATGGTGGTAATGTTGTGTGGGTGGTGATGGTAATGTTGTGTGGGTGGTGGTGGTAATGTTGTGGGTGGTGGTGGTAATGTTGTGTGGGTGGTGGTGGTGGTAATGTTGTGGGTGGTGGTGGTAATGTGTGGGTGATGGTGGTAATGTTGTGTGGATGGTGGTGGTAATGTGTGGGTGATGGTGGTAATGTTGTGTGGGTGGTGATGGTAATGTGTGTGGGTGGTGGTGGTAATGTTGTGGGTAGTGTTGGTAATGTGTGTGGGTGGTGTTGGTAATGTGTGTGGGTGGTGGTGGTGGTAATGTGTGGGTGATGGTGGTAATATTGTGGGTGGTGGTGGTGGTAATGTGTGGGTGATGGTGGTAATGTTGTGTGGGTGGTGGTGGTGGTAATGTGTGGGTGGTGATGGTGGTAATGTTGTGTGGGTGGTGGTGGTAATGTTGTGTGGGTGGTGGTGGTAATGTGTGAGTGGTGGTGGTAATGTTGTGTGGGCGGTGGTGGTAATGTTGTATGGGTGGTGGTGGTAATAGTGTGGGTGATGTTAATGTTGTGGGTGGTGACGGTAATGTGTGGGTGGTGGTGGTAAGTGTGAGTGATAATGTTGTGGGTGGTGATGGTAATGTGTGGGTGGTGATGGTAATGTGTGGGTGGTGGTGGTAATAATGTGGGTGGTGGTGGTAATAGTTTGGGTGGTGGTAGTGTTGTGGGTGGTGATGTTAATTTTGTGTGGGTGGTGGTGGTGACAGTGTTGTGGGTGGTGGTAGTGGTAAGTGTGGGTGGTAGTGGTAGTGATGTGGGTGGTGGTAGTGGTAAGTGTGGGTGGTAGTGGTAATGCAGTGGGTGGTGGTAGTGTTGTGGGTGGTGGTTATTAGGAACGCAGTTAAGAATGTAGATAAACTTGTGTTCCTTGTTAATTAAAATATGATAACAGATAAATTTGCTTGCAACGGGAAATACATGTTTTGTAGTTATAAATCCAGATATGCTCCTGATAACCCTTCGTGGCCTAGTTCCTAGGCCTTTTGTGTATCCATATACTCTTGCACTGTCATCCACAGGATGGATATGAGGTACACAAACTAGCCACTACCATCCACAGGATGGATATGAGGTACACAAACTAGCCACTACCATCCACAGGATGGATATGAGGTACACAAACTAGCCACTACCATCCACAGGATGGATATGAGGTACACAAACTAGCCACTACCATCCACAGGATGGATATGAGGTACACAAACTAGCCACTACCATCCACAGGATGGATATGAGGTACACAAACTAGCCACTACCATCCACAGGATGGATATGAGGTACACAAACTAGCCACTACCATCCACAGGATGGATATGAGGTACACAAACTAGCCACTACCATCCACAGGATGGATATGAGGTACACAATAAACTAGCCACTACCATCCACAGGATGGATATGAGGTACACAATAAACTAGCCACTACCATCCACAGGATGGATATGAGGCACACAAACTAGCCACTACCATCCACAGGATGGATGAGGTACACAATAAACTAGCCACTACCATAGTGTCCGGGGCCCAAAACTGTTCAACAGCCTCCCATCAAGCATTAGGGGAATTGCCAATAAACCCCTGGCTGCCTTCAAGAGAGAGCTGGACAGATACCTAAAGTCAGTGCCGGATCAGCCGGGCTGTGGCTCGTACGTTGGACTGCGTGCGGCCAGCAGTAACAGCCTAGTTGATCAGGCCCTGATCCATCGGGAGGCCTGGTCATGGACCGGGCCGCGGGGGCGTTGATCCCCGGAATAACCTCCAGGTAACCATCCACAGGATGGATATGAGGTGCACAATAAACTAGCCACTACCATCCACAGGATGGATATGAGGTGCACAATAAACTAGCCACTACCATCCACAAGTTCATAAACTAGCTACCTCCATCCACAGGTGCACAAACTAGCCTCTTCGGCGGCAAAATCTAGAATGCAATGAGAAAACGTAATAAGCCATAACAGCCATGATAAGAATGGCTTATATACGACTGTGTCTTCAGGTTCTCTCCAGGAGCCAGCCACAACAGGTGACCATCTGAGGTTTTTACTGTCACCTGTTTACTGCTAGGTGAGCAGAGGCAGCGAGTATAATTAGGCATGACCAATAGTCTCGACTGCTCTAGGAGTGAACCAATCTGCCTTTAGTTCGTGAACTAAATATATATGTATGTATGTATGTATGTATGTATATATATATATATATATATATATATATATATATATATATATATATATATATATAGAATGTATATATTCAATTGGTTACATCCGCACTACATATCTTTGAGTTACATGGTGGGAACCGCTGGACGGGAGAAGGGGGGAGAGCGTTCAGTTACCCGGCCTTGAAGCTCCACCCACACCCCCCCCCCCCTTCCACACACCTCCGTTCCTCAACACGTTCGTTCCTCTCCTGCTTCCCTCCCCCACTCCTTAGTTCCTCTCCTCCCTTCACACCTTTGTTCCTCTTTCCACCCTCCTTCACTCCCTCCTCTCCCTCTTCCCCCCTCACCTTTCCTCTCCTCAGCTCGGTCACCACCTCAGCAAGCAGTCTGGCAGGTCACACACCACTCTTGGCGTTGGTGATGTGGGTGGCGGTAATGTTGTGGGTGATGGTGGTAATGTTGTAGGTGACGGTAATGGTGTGGGTGATGGTGGTAATGTTGTAGGTGATGGTAATGGTGTGGGTGACGGTAATGGTGTGGGCATAGTAATTGTGTGGATGGTGGTAATGTTGTAGGTTGTGTGGGTGGTGGTGGTAATGGTGTGGATAGTGGTTTTAATATGGGTGGTGATAATGTTGTGGGTGGTGGTTATTAGGAACACGGGTAAGAATGGCTTGTGAGACCTGGTCGTAATGGAAAATGGAAGAAACAAAACTCATCAATAGACTGTAATTAATATTTGCCTTCACCACAAAACAGAAGCCAGTGTGTGCACTGTGCTCAACCAGCAGCTAGGCAAGTCTGTCAGTTTGCTTGGCACAAGTTAACCACTTTGCTTCAGCTTTGGCGGGCTTGCCTGTGATTAGTCAGTGAACCAAGGTACTGATTTAACGACGGGTACCCTATTGATCGTTAAACCCTTAGCACCTGGTTAGCTGGTTGGGAGGCAGTCTATATGGGAGTGTGACACCGAATAAATAAGTGTCTCAATCTTCAACTTGTCGGTTTTTCAAACCATTCATCACAACATACTCTTTGTATGTCACAGTGGTAATGGTATGGGTGGTGGTGGTAATGGTGTACATGGTGGTAGTAATGGTGCAGGTTGTGATGGTCATGGTGTGGGTGTTGGTGATGCAAATAGTGATGCAGGTTGTTAGGTAAGACACATATGCAACAGTTAGGTATTTTTATTTCGAAACGTTTCGCCTACACAGTAGGCTTCTTCAGTCGAGTACAGAAAAGTTGATAGAAGCAGAAGAGACTTGAAGACGATGTAATCAGTCCATCACCCTTAAAGTTTTGAGGTGGTCAGTCCCTCAGTCTGGAGAAGAGGATTGTTCAGTAGTCTGAAACAATATGGAGTTGAAGTGACACGATGGAGCCTTATATAGCGCCAGGAGGTGAGACGTAGGTCCCTAGTAGAACGCAGATGTTGGAAGGTCAGGTCCCTCTCAAATCCAGCCTGCTTCTATCAACTTTTCTGTACTCGACTGAAGAAGCCTACTGTGTAGGCGAAACGTTTCGAAATAAAGATACCTAACTGTTGCATATGTGTCTTACCTAACAATCTGTCGGTATTTTATACCATTTTAATGTTCAGTGATGCAGGTAGTGATGCAGCTGGTAATGCAAGTAGTGATGCAGGTGGTGTCGTAGCTGGTGATGCAGGTGGTGGTGCAAGTGGTGTGGATCAGTTATTTAAGTGAACATGAAGGGGCCCAGTACTGAGCCTGGAGGAACGCCACTTGTGACTGGCTCTTAATTCTAATCTGCCTCTCTAAGAACTACATCAAGAACTCCAAGAGGAAGGATATGGAAGGAGTTCTCACTGGCAGGAAAATCAGATAATTAGGAACATAAGAAGGAGCACTGCAGCAAGTCTACAGGCCCATGCTAGGCAGGTGCGAGCTGGACCTGACAAGCTTGTGCTAGTGGGTCTGATGCCGTGCCCCTTCCTTAAGTGGATGTGACCCGACTAATTTGGTCATTGATCTAAGCCGGGAGGCGACATGGATCTGCCTCTCATGGGCCAGTAGGCCTGCTGCAGTGTCCCCTCTTTCTTATGTCCTGATAAAGTTCTATCTTGGGTGAAATGTTCAGTCTTGGTGAAGCTCAATCTTGGGCGAAATGCCGTCTTCAAGACTTGCATTGTATTAGGTGTATTAAGTAAAAGGACACAAGAGCAACTAAAGTGACATTTTATTGCCACAATAAAATGCCATTAATTGTACTCTTGTCCTTTTATTGTGGGCGATTCTGCCAACGTCAGTACATTGTAATAAGTGTATAATACAGTGCAAGCCTTTTCATCATGTCAAAACTACTACTACTACTGCCACCAGTGGCAGTAGTTAATGGTCCAGATGGGACCGAAACGTCATCACAAGTTTCTCTCTCCTATGTGCGGGTTATTTGTGTAATGTTAGTCACGGTATTGTGCCTTTCTGTTTTTTTACTATCTCCAGTGTTTTATTCTCCTGGTATTCTCTGAACCATTCATCTACATTAGACTGAAGAAGCTTTTGTGTTTGGCGAAACGTTTCAACAATAAAGGTACCAAGTTGAACATCAAAATGGTATACAATACCGACAGGTTGTTAGGTAAGACACATATGCAACAGTTAGACAACTTTATTCCGAAACGTTTCGCCTACACAGTAGGCTTCTTCAGTCGAATACAGAAAGTAGGCAGGAACAGTAGAGATGTGAAGACGATGTAATCAGTCCATCACCCTTAAAGTCGTAGAATTTGAGGTTGTCAGTCCCTCGGCCTGGAGAAGTTCAGTTCCATAGTCAGTTCCTGACTATGGAACTGAACTTCTCCAGGCCGAGGGACTGACAACCTCAAATTCTACGACTTTAAGGGTGATGGACTGATTACATCGTCTTCACATCTCTACTGTTCCTGCCTACTTTCTGTATTCGACTGAAGAAGCCTACTGTGTAGGCGAAACGTTTCGGAATAAAGTTGTCTAACTGTTGCATATGTGTCTTACCTAACAACAAAGGTACCAAGTGTTGTGATGAATGGTTTTGAAAAAAGACAAGTGTCTCAATTCTTCACCAAGTGTTGTACATGTCTTATTCATCAACTTGTCGGTAGTGCAAGAAAGGTATACAATATCGACAAAATGAAAGTTAAGACACATGTGCAACATCTGGTTATCTTTATTGTAGACGTTTCGCCATCCAGTGGCTTTATCAGTACAGATTCTAGGACATAAATAGAAGACAGAACTATATACAAAAGATGAGGTAATCAGTCCCTCATCCTTGGAGATGGTGTGAAGAGCACCGTAGTCGTGAAGATTCTGGAGCAGAGGCAGGAAGGCTGGCGCTTATATACTGGCGTCAGGTGAAAAGGGGACGGGTAGCAGCCGAAGGTATTGTCACTGGTAGGCGGGATTCTCCAGTGGAAGTTGCAGTGTCTGACAAGTTGTACATGAATGGTATACAATACCGACAAGATGTCCTAGAATTTTTATTGATAAAGTCACTAGATGGCGTTGAAAACTAACTTGGTGATTAATCCAAACCCAAGTGAATACCACTTAACATTTCAGATGATTTTGAAATGGTGGATATACGCTGCTTTGGGCAAATTTTATGAATAACCCTCTTGTTAATCAACAGCCACTGAGGACACTGAGACTGCACCACCGAAGGCATTTCCAGGGAGAGGCTGCTGGAAATCATGAGTTGTATGGGGCAACGGAAGTGTATTTGACAGTTCCATTGTAGAGTCAAGGGTGGAGTTCTTTGACCTATAGTGTTCTTGAAGACTCTTAGGTTTTTCCAGGTGAGGCCGAGGGTATGGTCGTCAACTTCAACTTCTCCAGAGGTGTGAGTCTTGATATTCTGGTGGAGTTGCAATGGATGTGAAGGTGATGGCAAGCTGGGCAAGTGATATAGCTTGGGCAGCTGGTGGATCAGAAGTAGTATTTCGTGTCCTTCAAGGAGCAGTCCTTGATAAGGTGGGTATATATGTAGCAGTTTCAAGATGGTGTGATGTGGTGGACTCGCTCTGGTTCTATGTTCCTGGGAATAACCTGGCGATACGAGATGTGTAGACCTACACTGAGTGCCTGAGATACCATGGAGATTTCAGCGGTGACCTTGATCACAGAACTGGCAGCTGGAATTTTTGTGATGGAGTCGACGGTGGCCCAGTCATTTTGATCTTCACAGAGTTATTTCAAGTCACCTGTTGATTGGCTAGTGACGTCACGATTAAGTTTCTTACGACCTTGTCCAATTTCCTCTTGAAGATTTCAACCAGTCAAGAATACTGCAGTCCTTGTAATACAAATTAAGGTAAATTTTCAGCATATATACTCTCACACACACAACCTGAGACATACACCTCTCGGTGTATATATCCGAATGTCATCTCCAGAATGTTAGTTTTGTAAATGTTACAACTATTATTGTGAAGAAGTCATAGCAAGTCATATCCTCAGCATGAGTGACTGTCATCTAGCAGAGATAATTTGTTACATTGTATCAAGGCTGATGAACTGGACACAGCAGTAATGGCATACAATACCGACAAGTTGATGAATGGATACCTATGTGTCGTACACGTGTCTTATTGACCACATCTCTAGGCTGAGGGACGGATTGCAAGACTGCCGCTCCTTGTAAGCCATCCCGTTTTAAACACACGCTTTGTAAAACAATCACACCCATTGTAAGTATCTCTTGACCTGCGTAAGACCAAGCCACTCCCTGTAGGATTATCCCAGTATTTTTAAACTATCCCGCACCATATACGAGTTCACTTTCCCTCGTAAGCTTATTTCTCGACGTGTAAGACTATCCCGCGTTTTGTAAGAATATCCCACTCCATGTAATAGATTAACAAACCCATTATAACATTGTACCACCTCTGTAACTATATTTATTTGCAAGGTTACCAGAATCCACGTAAGTAACTTTGTTCCACACTGTAAAAACACACCTCATTGTTCCATACTTTTAAGAACACCCCCACGTTGTTCCACGCCTTGTAAGAACACCCCTACGTTGTTCCACGCCTTGTAAGAACACTCGCACGCTGTTCCACGCCTTGTAAGAACACTCGCACGCTGTTCCACACCTTGTAAGAACACTCGCACGCTGTTCCACACCTTGTAAGAACACTCGCACGCTGTTCCACGCCTTGTAAGAACACTCGCACGCTGTTCCACGCCTTGTAAGAACACTCGCACGCTGTTCCACGCCTTGTAAGAACACTCGCACGCTGTTCCACGCCTTGTAAGAACACCCCCACGTTCCACGCCTTGTAAGAACACTCGCACGCTGTTCCACGCCTTGTAAGAACACCCCCACGTTGTTCTACGCCTTGTAAGAACACCCGCACGCTGTTCCACGCCTTGTAAGAACACTCGCACGCTGTTCCACACCTTGTAAGAACACTCGCACGCTGTTCCACGCCTTGTAAGAACACTCGCACGCTGTTCCACGCCTTGTAAGAACACCCCCACGTTGTTCCACGCCTTGTAAGAACACTCGCACGCTGTTCCACACCTTGTAAGAACACCCCCCACGTTGTTCCACGCCTTGTAAGAACACTCGCACGCTGTTCCACGCCTTGTAAGAACACCCCCACGTTGTTCCACGCCTTGTAAGAACACTCGCACGCTGTTCCACACCTTGTAAGAACACCCCCACGTTGTTCCACGCCTTGTAAGAACACTCGCACGCTGTTCCACGCCTTGTAAGAACACCCCCACGTTGTTCCACGCCTTGTAAGAACACTCGCACGCTCTTCCACGCCTTGTAAGAACACCCCCACGTTGTTCCACGCCTTGTAAGAACACTCGCACGCTGTTCCACGCCTTGTAAGAACACTCGCACGTTCTTCCACGCCTTGTAAGAACACTCGCACGCTGTTCCACGCCTTGTAAGAACACTCGAACGCTGTTCCACGCCTTGTAAGAACACTCGCACGCTGTTCCACGCCTTGTAAGAACACTCGCACGCTGTTCCACGCCTTGTAAGAACACTCGCACGCTGTTCCACGCCTTGTAAGAACACTCGCACGCTGTTCCACGCCTTGTAAGAACATTCGCACGCTGTTCCACGCCTTGTAAGAACACCCGCACGCTGTTCCACGCCTTGTAAGAACACCCGCACGCTGTTCCACGCCTTGTAAGAACACCCGCACGCTGTTCCACGCCTTGTAAGAACACCCGCACGCTGTTCCACGCCTTGTAAGACCCGCACGCTGTTCCACGCCTTGTAAGAACATTCGCACGCTGTTCCACGCCTTGTAAGAACACCCGCACGCTGTTCCACGCCTTGTAAGAACACCCGCACGCTGTTCCACGCCTTGTAAGAACATTCGCACGCTGTTCCACGCCTTGTAAGAACACCCGCACGCTGTTCCACGCCTTGTAAGAACACCCGCACGCTGTTCCACGCCTTGTAAGAACACCCGCACGCTGTTCCACGCCTTGTAAGAACACCCGCACGCTGTTCCACGCCTTGTAAGAACACCCGCACGCTGTTCCACGCCTTGTAAGAACATTCGCACGCTGTTCCACGCCTTGTAAGAACACTCTCACGCTGTTCCACGCCTTGTAAGAACATTCGCACGCTGTTCCACGCCTTGTAAGAACACCCGCACGCTGTTCCACGCCTTGTAAGAACACCCGCACGCTGTTCCACGCCTTGTAAGAACACCCGCACGCTGTTCCACGCCTTGTAAGAACACCCGCACGCTGTTCCACGCCTTGTAAGAACACCCACGCTGTTCCACGCCTTGTAAGAACACCCCCACGTTATAATCTTGGTGTCCTTGCCCTTGTAATTCTTCACTTCCCCTCCTTCCTTCCCCCCTTCCCTCCCCTCCACTGACGACTCCCCCTCCACTTACGTGCAGACCTGGAGGGGTAGTGGAGGGACGGGTCTTTGCTGTCACTATTATGCTTGGAGCACTACCACTACCTTCACCACCACGACCTGTAACGCCACCGACACGACCTGTAGCACCACCAGGAGCTGTAGCACTGACACCACGACCTGTAGCACTACGATCTGTAGCACCGCCGTGACCCGTATCTACATCACGACCTGTAGTGCTACCACGATGACTTGTGGCACCACCACAACGACCTGTACCACCACGCCTGTAGCAGCATTACGAACTTTAGCACCACCGCCACGACCTGTAGCACCACCACCACGACCTGTAGCACCACCACCACGACCTGTAGCACCGCCACCACGACCTGTAGCTCCGGCACCACCACGACCTTTAACACCGCCACTACCTAGACATAGCAGCACCACTAGTATTGACGGCCTCGTTCAGGGCAGGAGATATATCAGAGCTGTAACGGACATCCTTTACGGCCCACATAGAACAAATGTAGTATGTAAATTACTGGGAACGCCTTCAAGTCTTGAACATGTACTCACTGGAGCGGAGGAGAGAGAGATGCATGATAATATATACCTTGAAAGTACTCGAGGGCTTGGTCCCAAGTCTGCACACTGCCATAACAACATGCTTGAGTGAGAGATATGGGAGGAAGTGTAAAATAAACCCAATGAAAAGCAGGGGTGCAGTGGGCACAATAAGGGAACACTGTATCAACATCCGGGGTCCCAGACTATTCAACATCTTAACAGAAGATATCAGAAACACTGCTGGAACAAGTGTAGAAGTCTTCAAGAGGAAACTGGACAAGAATCTTCACCAGGTGCCAGATCAACCAGGTTGTGATGGATATGTGGAGCAGCGGGCCACCAGCAGTAACAGCCTGGTTGACCAGGCAAGCACCAGAGGGTAGAGAAACTCTGGAAACCCTTCACAGGTGTATATCAGTGTAGAATTCTTTGACAGTCGCTTCCTTCAAGGAAGTGGTGTTGAAGGGCTCTTGATCCAAGGAACTGCTCTGGTCTTTCCTTTCTGCTAAAATCTGGTGACCTCCCAGGCGCTGTTGACCCCTTAGGGTTTAGCGCTCCCCCATGAATGTAATATTTCAGTTAACAGAAGATTGCATCTGGGGATCAACGCCCCCCGTGACCCCGGTCCCAGACCAGACCTGGTGGATCAGGATCTGTGCAACCAGGTTATTACTGCTACCCGCACGCGATCCAACATAGGGCTGATCGGGTACTAATTTGAGGAATTTGTCGAGTTCTCTCTTGAATATAGTCAGGCGTTTGTTGGTAATTCCCTTTGTGTATGAAGGGAGGATATTGAAGAGTCTTTGTCCCTTCACACTTATGTTATCCCCTGGTGTACTCAGGCACTCTCACTTTGGTAGGAAGTAATTTGTATGTGCAGTTTCAGGACCAATCACTCTAGGATTTCCCAGGTGTAAGTTATGATTTATCTCGCCGTCGTTATAAGGCGTACAGGTCAAAGGACTTGCAAAGGCTCCCAGTAATTAAGGTGCTTGACTGAACTTGTATCTGCGGTGAAGGTTCTCTGTACAGTCTCCAGCTCTGCAGTTTCATCCGCCTTCAAAGTGACTGTTAGTGTACACCAGTACTCCAGCCTAGAGAGAACATCGTATCCATCCAGTAGATAGCTGAAGAACATATACATAGGCCTGAGAACTAGGCCTCACATACGCTAACAAGAGTACATTTGGATATGTCTACTCGTTTTATGTGTTGCAAGCAAATGAAGATATTTGCTTAAAATGTCTGGTATGTCGTTTTTATAAATACTTTGATATATCAGATATGTTGTCTATCGTGAGACGCTACAGGTATCACACGTGGATAAAGACGTCAGGGTAAACATGACAACGAACATGTCACCAGAGGGGAGTCAGAAACTACTTATCTGAAGTGTTAAATTTGCTTTCATGAACCTTAACAGAATATTTCAGGGTTGTGTACCCGACATTTTTAGTAACAATGTTTCAGGGTTGTGTACACGACGGTGTTAGTAACAATGTTTCAGGGTTGTGTACACGACAGTAACAATGGTTCAGGGTTGTGTACACGACAGTAACAATGGTTCAGGGTTGTATACACGACAGTAACAATAGTTCAGGGTTGTGTACACGACAGTAACAATGGTTCAGGGTTGTGTACACGAGAGTAACAATGGTTCAGGGTTGTGTACACGACAGTAACAATGGTTCAGGGTTGTGTACACGACAGTAACAATGGTTCAGGGTTGTGTACACGACAGTAACAATGGTTCAGGGTTGTGTACACGACAGTAACAATGGTTCAGGGTTGTGTACAAGAGTGTCAGTCCTCTTATGAAGGTCGCACCATCTTAATAAAACACTTTATGGCACTTTGAGAACGTTTCGCTCACCAGGAAGTTATCAGTTTTTTCATATTGCAGATAAATGGTGGAGAGAACCATCAAGTTGATAAATTAGAAACATGTGCAACAGTTGGGTATCTTTCTTGTTGCAACGTTTCACCTTCACAGTAGACTTCTTCAGTCAGAGACAGCAGGTGTTGTAGTGAAATAAAAATGATGTAATCAGTCCATCAAACTTGGAGAAAAAGTATTTGAGGTGGTCAGTCCCTCAGCCTGGAGAAGAGTTCAGCTTCGTGGTCTGAACTCTTCTCCAGGCTGAGGGACTGATTACGTCATCTTTTCACTATTACACCTGCTGTCTCTGTATTTGACTGAAGAAGTCTACTGTGTAGGTGGAAAGTTGCAACAATAGATACCCAGCTGTTGCACATGTCTTAATCTTCAACTTGTCGGTATTTTATACTATTATCAACAATAGATACCCAGCTGTTGCACATGTCTTAATCTTCAACTTGTCGGTATTTTATACTATTATCAACAACACTTGGGTATGTTTATTGCTAAAATGTTTCGTCTACACAACAGACAACTTGAGTCAAGTATAACACTAGAGTGGTAGTAAGAGTGTAGGGGTGTACCTGAAGGAAGTTCCGGGGGTTGATAAGATAAGATTTCGTTCGGATTTTTAACCCCGGAGGGTTAGCCACCCAGGATAACCCAAGAAAGTCAGTGCGTCATCGAGGACTGTCTAACTTATTTCCATTGTGGTCCTTAATCTTGTCCCCCAGGATGCGACCCACACCAGTCGACTAACACCCAGGTACCTATTTGCTGCTAGGTGAACAGGACAACAGGTGTAAGGAAACGTGTCGAAATGTTTCCACCCGCCGGGAATCGAACCCGGGCCCTCCGTGTGTGAAGCGGGAGCTTTAGCCACCAGGCCACCGGGCCACGGTACGAGTGGAAGCAGGATGTGTTTCCTTAAAACACCTGATGTCTATGTTCACCTAGCAGTAGATAGGTACCTGGGTGTTAGTGGACTGGTGTGGGTTGCATCCTGGGGGCAAAACTAACCTAATTTGTGGGAAATGCTCAGCACAACAAGCGACTTTCTATATAGTAGTATGTCACTGATGTCAACTATGATCTGTATACCTTGTACATGTACTGGTAGTAAATTATTATTGTGAATCACGGCCTAATCAATCAGGCTGTTACTGCTGGTCACATTCAGTCCAACGTACGAACCACAGCCCGGCTGGTCTATCCTCCCTCTTCATAACATGTAAACCACGCGAGTTTTTTTTTTTCAGTTTTTGATGTACAAACGTAAGTGCGATAAGGCACCTAAACTACTGGCAACGGTTGAAGGTCCTTGATCTGTATTCCCTCGACCGCAGGCGAGAGAGATACATGATAATATACACTTGGAAGGTCCTGGAGAGATTGGCATCAAACCTGCACACGAAAATCACTCCATATGAAGCAAAAGACTTGGCAGGAGATGCAACATTCCCCCGATTGTAAGCAGGGGCGCCACGAGTGTCGGCGGCCCAAGACTGTTCAGACTGCTTCCCAGCATACATAAGGGGAGATTACCAATAGACACCGTACGTCAGTTTGCGTGCGGCCGGCAGTAACAGCCTGGTTGATCAGACCCTGATCCACCGTGAGTTTGGTCTCAGTCGAGTCGCGGGGGCGTTGACCCCCGAAACCCTCTCCAGGTAAACACGGAGTTCGGCGAGTCTGGGGCTGGAGTGCGTGGGCATGTTGTCAGTGACTTTTTCTAAGTCCAGTGGAGTTAGGGACTCGGAGGCGCAACTGTGAAACTAATGAAGCTTAAGAGGCACCTAAGTTCCTCAGTCTTCTAATAACATGTTCATTTTTTCCACTATAATCTACCTTGCTTGTGATGAATGGTTTGAAAAAACCGACAAGTTGAAAGATTGAGACACTTATGCAGCATATGGGAATCTTTATTCAGGAAACGTTTCGCCACACAGTGGCTTCATCAGTCAATACAAAGAAAGAAGGAAGGCGTAAGGAGAGGAGGAGTGAGGGTAATCAGTCCCTCAGCCTGGAGTCGATGTGTTCAGTCCATCAATCTTGTAGAATGTACAGCATAGGGCCGTAGACGTGGCTTATATACTGTAGTGAGGTGACTTGAAGCAGACGGAGGCGGGATCATAGTGGTACCATCCACTAGTCGAAGTAGGTCTTTGTCCATTGGACTGATGAAGCCACTGTGTGGCGAAACGTTTCCTGAATAAAGATTCCCATATGCTGCATAAGTGTCTCAATCTTCAATCTACCTTGTACATAATTGCTATCACATTTGCTTTGTCTGTTTCGTAAGGTGAAGTCCAGGATCTTTCCTTAATTCATGGTATAACTTAACAAATTCATGGTATAACTTAAATTCATGGTATAACTTAACAAATATTTGATGACAATTGTGTTGCAGAGGTCTGAGCGATGTTCACGCGCGTCTTAAGCTTGAGGGGCCCCTAATCCCTGAGGGGCCCCAGAAGCTATTTTTGCCCATATTGCTTAAAATTTTTGGGTCTACTGAATGAGAAGGGGTTGCGAGGGGGCCCACCATAACAGTTCAAGCTCCACTGTCCCAAAAATGTAGGTCCTCCACTAGTTAAGATTGTCATAAATCCCAGAGATGTTGAAAATACTTCTGAGTCTCGTTCATAATTAAAATAATTCGGATTATCTCGAGTCAGATTAACGACTCAATATAAAGTCATACTGAGACTTGAGTATTTCTCTTTTTTACACAGGGTTTGACAAGGTTAAGGATCCCTAGCTTTATTGACAAGCTATTTACAGGTTAAGGATTCCTAACTTTATTGGCAAGCTAAGAGCTGTTACCTACATCAGCTCATTTGAAAGCATTTTTATTGTTATGAGACATACAAGTAGGGAACAGGATGAAGTTGGAGCCATCTGTGGGCCAGAATTTTCATTTGATCAGCTGACTTTATCTCGTTGACATCATTATGCTGTACGAATGTGTTCCATGCTCGAGTCATCCTGGGTATATATGATCTCAGATGGAGTGATGTTTCTCTCTCTCTCTCTCTCTCTCTCTCTCTCTCTCTCTCTCTCTCTCTCTCTCTCTCTCTCTCTCTCTCTCTCTCTCTCTCTCTCTCTCTCTCTCTCTCTCTCTCTCTCTCTCTCTCTCTCTCTCTCTTTTCCTGTCATAAGCAAGGGACGGGTACTGGATGTGGTTTTTGCCTTGTTTTTGGTATATAGAAAGAAATAGTTGGGATTTCTGTAATTTCATTTATGGCTTTTAGCTCTTGTCTCTCCAGGCTCCTGTAAGATTCCTGTAAGGTTCAGTCCCTCGGTCTTGTTAGGTGGTCAGTCCCTCAACCCTCACTACTACTGTCTCTAGTGTTATATTCACTTGTATTCAACTGAGGAAGTCTGTTGTACAGGCGAAACGTTTTAACATTTAAGATACCCAAGTGTTGCATCTGTCTTATTTATCAGTCTTGAAACGAAATATCAGTAGAGATATGATCACGATATACAAGATACTCAAGTGTGATGGTAGTAGACTCGCGGAATAAATAAGTTGTTGTTGGAGTGTTGCAACTAACTCCATATATAGTCTGAAGCTTGCATGTACTCGTTAATACTCCAGAGGTCAGAAGCCTGTGATGCAGCTCTGAAGCTTCAGAGGAGGGACCAGGAGCCAGGCCTCGACACCCAAACCCGGCAAACACAAGTGTGTGAATATACCCAGAGGTGTGTGTGTGTGTGTGTGTGTGTGTGTGTGTGCGCGCGCGCGCGCGCACACACACACACACACACACACACACACACACACACACAATCTTGGTGTGTACATAGTCACACACACACAACTTGTTTGTACCCAGTCACACACACACTTGGTGTGTACACAGAAGCGGAAACAGAGCTTTGTGTGTACACAAAAGCGTACACAGCTTGGTGTGTACACAGACGCGGACACAGAGCTTGGTAAGTTGAGAGGTGGGACCAGGAGCTAAGACTCGACCTCTGCAACCACATGTAGGTAATTACATATACGCGAGTACACACAGGTAAGGACATGTGAGTATAGAGACGGGGAAGTAGTAGTGGGTGTGGTAGTAGTGGTGGTAGGTGATGGTAATAGGTGTGATGGTAGGTGGGTGTGGTGGTGGTGGGTACTGGTCGTGGTGGCAGGTGGTGTGGGTGTGGTGGTAGGTGGTGGTGGTGGGTATTGGTGATAGGTGGTCGTGTGAGTGGGTGTAGTAGTGGTGGCAGGTGGTGTGAGTGGGTGTAGTAGTGGTGGCAGGTGGTGTGGGTGGGTGTAGTGGTAGGTAGTGGTGGTGGTGGGTAGTGGTGATAGGTGGTCGTGAGAGTGGGTGTAGTAGTGGTGGTGGGTGTGGTGGTAGGTGGCAACCACACCACCACTCCAGAACTGGCTGCCACAACACGGGGTTGACGACACAGTAGTTGCCACATATTCTTATCCATCTCCCACTACCTCCAAATCCACACTCCCACCTTCCATCCCTGATACACTGAAACAAACCAACCACTGCTAAAAATCTTACCACTGCTAAACAAACTATCTCTCGACAGAAAGAGAGGTTTAACAAAGTTTAGAGAGAGAGAGAGAGAGAGAGAGAGATGGTTCCAGACATTGGCCGTCTGGCTCTGCTACAATACATCCCTATCCTTGCCTTACATATTCACATTCTCACGCCAAACAGTATTGATACATTTCTTTAAATGCATCAGGATGTAAACACCCAGCAGGGGTGTGTTACTCCCAGTATAGTTATCCATCTGCCCACTACCTCTGCAACCACACCTACACCTTCCATCCCAGCTACACAACACACACCAACCATTGGTAAACTGCTGCTACTGTCACTACACTGTCTCTGGAGAGATGGCCTTTAAAAAACAGAGAGAGAGAGAGAGGGGGGGGAGAGAGAGAGAGAGAGGGGGGGTGAGTGAGAGAGGGGGGGTTCCAGACACTGACTTGCTACACATCCTTCTCCCGGCCTTTATATATATATATATATATATATATATATATATATATATATATATGTTGGGGTCCACCTCTGGTGTAAATACAACCTAAGGTGTATGTCGCCGTGTATTTCAGTAGAATTTAATCTTCATTTGTGTTATTAAAGTATTATTGCCTGGTGGTGAAAAGTTTACGTACAGCCTTAATGATAATAGTGTAGTCGATAGGCTTGAGACCTTATTAACTAACCAACCACAGATGACAGTAAAGGAGTTTGTGTGTTCTTCAATCAGGAAAATGTGTAAAGATTCCGTGAACTACGATACTATAGAACATAGTCACAATACCGTGACTGGAACAGTAACCCGCACATGGGAGAGAGAGGAGCTTACAACGACGTTTCGGTCCGACTTGGACCATTTACAAAGTCACACTAACACAAATAACAAAGTCACACCGTGACTGCTATTTGTGTAGTACGGTAATACCTGCTCTCCTGTTACCTACCGTTAATTGTTCACGATTGTCCAAGCCTGTTTAAATTGTTGCCTTAACGGAGTCTAGCAAGATTTAAGATACTAATTTAGGCTCGGTGATCCAAGCCTGTTTAAATTGTTGCCTTAACGGAGCCTAGCAAGATTTAAGATACTAATTTAGGCTCGGTGATCCAAGCCTGTTTAAATTGTTGCCTTAACGGAGTCTAGCAAGATTTAAGATACTAATTTAGGCTCAATGATCCAAGCCTGTTTAAATTGTTGCCTTAACGGAGTCTAGCAAGATTTAAGATACTAATTTAGGCTCAGTGATCCAAGCCTGTTTAAATTGTTGCCTTAACGGAGCCTAGCAAGATATACGGTACTGTAGGCTCGGTGTTTAAATTGTTGCCTTAACGGAGCCTAGCAAGATTTACGATGCTCTCAGATATCTTACTAAGATTCTGGCCCAACTTAGTGAAACTCTCGGGTCGTTATCATTGAATTTGCGCATATTTACTGTATAAAGAAAGAAAACTTGGGGTTCTTCTCTCTGAGGCTGCTGACTCGGAACACTACACAGTCAAGATTAGATATTATTGTTCACATGAGGTTACCGCACTCTACATAGAGCCAAGCGTTGCCCCTCTAATTTGGTCCGGTCTTCATAACCCAGGTGGGTTGATAACCTAGGCGTGTGCGTTATGTTACTTGGCATATTATCACTAGTCTTTCCCATAATTACCTTCACGGATAAAGATTACATTGTGCGAAACGTGTTAGTAAATGCTACAGAGTTTCACCTACACAGTAAGCCTCTTCAGTCGAATACAGGTGGATACAAAAACTGGAAGCAGCGTGAGGGACTGATCACCTCAAAGCAACTACTGCTGTCTACCATGTTGTATTCGAGTCTAGCCTCTCGTGCAGGCGAAACGTTTCAACAATGATACCCAGGTGTTGCACATGTTTTATTCCATTAACTTTGTCGGTATTGTATATCATTAATACTGTATATCATCATTAATACTGTATATCATCATTAATATTGTATATCATCAATAATATTTATAGGTGGAGTTGTAAGAGAAGTGAATGCTGAGGCGTGGGGTTAAAAGATAGAGAATCTAATACAGAATCTAACATCAGCAAAGAGCAGTTGCTCTTTGCTGATGACACTGCTTTTGGGAGATTCTGAAGAGAAGTTACAGAGGTTGATGGATGAATTTGGTAGGGTATGTAAAAGAAAATTAAAAGTGAATATAGGAAAGAGTAAGGTGATGAGGATAAAAGAAAACTAGGTGACAAAAGATTGGATATCAGATTGGAGGGAGAGAGTACGGAGGAGGTGAATGTATTCAGATATTTGGAAGTGAACGTGTCAGCAGATGGGCCCATGAAAGATAAGGTGAATCATAGAATTGACGAGAGGTAAAGGCGAGTGGTGCACTGAGGGGTCTGTGGAGACAGAACTTTATCCATGGAAGCAAAGAAGGGAATGTATGAGTATATAGTTATACCAACACTCTTATATGGGTGTGAAACATGGTTGGTGAATGTTGCAACAAGGAGAAGGCTGGAGGCAGTGGATATGTCATGTCTGAGGGCAATGTATGGTGCGAATATAATGCAAAGAATCCATAGATTGGAGATTAGGATGAGGTGCAAGATTACCAAAACTATTATCTAGAGGACTGAGGAGGGGTTATTGAGGTGGTTCGGACATGTAGAGAGGAAGGAACGAAATAGAATGACTTAGAGTGTATATAATTCTGTAATGGAAGGAAGGCAGGGTAAGGGTCGCCCTAGG
Organism: Cherax quadricarinatus; assembly: GCF_038502225.1. Lineage (NCBI taxonomy): Eukaryota > Metazoa > Arthropoda > Malacostraca > Decapoda > Parastacidae > Cherax > Cherax quadricarinatus. Next base: position 3,353,435 of record NC_091376.1, read on the forward strand.
AAAGGGAGACAGGAGGTAAGAGGTTTTGTGTTCGAGGGGCTTGGACTTCAAGCAAGCATGCGTGAGCGTGTTAGCGAATGGAGTGTGAGCAAGGTAACATTTCTTGACTCACGAAATCGTAATGGCACGATTGCAAACAAACCATACCACGGGCGGGATTTGAACCCGCGGTCAGAGAGTCTCAAAACTCCAGACCGTCACGTTAGCCACTGGGCCAGCTAGCTTCAATAAGATTCGTTCAACTAGGTATATTTCTACACCATAGGAAGGTTAGCATAGGTACCACTACGACCACAAATGCAAGTTTTTACAGACGAATCTCCCGCTAGCATGGCCGTAACGAACTCTAGCTCTAGTCCCCTCAAAGCCGTCAACATGACTCACGAAATCGTAATGACACGATTGCAAACAAACCTTATTGAAGCTAGCTGGTCCAGTGGCTAACGCGACGGTCTGGAGTTTTGAGACTCTCTGACCGCGGGTTCAAATCCCGCCCGTGGTATGGTAAGGTAACATTTATGAAAGGATTCAGGGAGACCGTCAGGCCAGACTAGAGTCCTGGAGATGGGAAGTACAGTGCCTGCACTCTGAAGGAGGGGTGGAGGTGGGAAGTACAGTGCCTGCACTCTGGAGGGGTGTTAATGTTGTAGATTTATAACTGAAGTTTGAGCACTCCTCTGGCAAGACAGTGATGGAGTGAATGATGAAAATTTTTCCTTTATGAGCCGCTCTGCCTTTGTTGGAAACGGCCGATTTGTTAATAAAAATAATCAATATTGTATAAATGTTGGTAGAATTACCGACAATATGTAAAGTAAAAAGACACAATTGCAAGTAATGTGACATTTTATTGTGGCAACGTTTCGCTCTCCAGGAGTTTTGTCAAGCTGTTACGTAACGGCTTGATAAAGCTCCTGGAGAGCGAAACGTTGCCACAATAAAATGTCACATTAGTCGCACTTGTGTCCTTTTACTTTACATCAATAATGCTGTATAATGTACGGCATCAATAATACGGTACCAGTGTTTACTGTACCTTGAATATTACGGCCATTTTCCTACACTCTACATTACGTTGGTTTCTGCACGATGTAATCCCCTACAAATTAAGCACCAGTAATTAATAATTAGGTTAAGCTATTTCAGTCTAAGATATGATTGGTTAATTAGGGTCAGAACCTGTCCTTCGCTGAGAGGGTCATTAAGGCTGCATATCATCTGCTTTCGACCAGTCAAGTACACTTTAATGTCTGAACTAGGACTTAAAATACACTGTGTATATATACACTGAGAGATACACACCTTTCGGTATATATACAGACAAACACTGAGATACATACCTTTCGATAATATGTACACTGAGATTCACAAAACTTGTCGGTGTATATTCATTGAGATACACGCTGCTGGTTGTATGTTCATGTTAGGTTAGATTGGGGTAGTTTAGGTTAGGTTTGATGAGTGAGTCACTTGTGGTTATATTTGAGGAAACGTTTCGCCAGCAAGTGGCTTCATCAGTCCTATACAGAGAAAAACAGTGGCAGATGAGTAGGAGTTTGAGGTAATCGGTCGTCCCTCAGCCTGGAGATGGTGTTCAGTAAGTTCCTCCTTGCATATGTCATACTTTCATCAAGACTGAACACATCATCTCTAAGCTGAGGGACTGATTACCTCAAACTACTACTCATCTGCTACTATTTTTCTCTGTATAGGACTAATGAAGCCACTTCTTAGAGAAATGTTTCCACAAAAGATACCGAAGTGTTGTACAAGTGTCTCAGTGATCAACTTGTCACTTTTCTAAACCATTTGTCACTGCTTTTAATTGATCAGAGAACACCTGTACTAGTCACTGGTTTTAATTGATCAGAGACCACCTGTACTAGTCACTGCTTTTAATTGATCAGAGACCACCTGTACTAGTCACTGGTTTTAATTGATCAGAGACCACCTGTACTAGTCACTGCTTTTAATTGATCAGAGACCACCTGTACTAGTCACTGCTTTTAATTGAACAGAGAACACATGTACTAGTCACTGGTTTTAATTTAACAGAGAACACCTGTACTAGTCACTGCTTTTAATTGAACAGAGAACACCTGTACTAGTCACTGGTTTTAATTGAACAGAGAACACTTGTACTAGTCACTGGTTTTAATTGAACAGAGAACACATGTACTAGTCACTGGTTTTAATTGAACAGAGAACACCTGTACTAGTCACTGGTTTTAATTGAACAGAGAACACCTGTACTAGTCACTGGTTTTAATTGAACAGAACACCTGTACTAGTTACTTGTTTTAATTTAACAGAGAACACCTGTACTAGTCACTGGTTTTAATTGATCAGAGAACACCTGTACTAGTCACTTGTTTTAATTTAACAGAGAACACCTGTACTAGTCACTGGTTTTAATTGATCAGAGAACACTTGTACTAGTCACTGGTTTTAATTGGTCAGAGAACACTTGTACTAGTCACTGGTTTTAATTGGTCAGAGAACACTTGTACTAGTCACTGGTTTTAATTGGTCAGAGAACACTTGTACTAGTCACTGGTTTTAATTGGTCAGAGAACACTTGTACTAGTCACTGGTTTTAATTGGTCAGAGAACACTTGTACTAGTCACTGGTTTTAATTGGTCAGAGAACACTTGTACTAGTCACTGGTTTTAATTGGTCAGAGAACACTTGTACTAATCACTGGTTTTAATTGGTCAGAGAACACTTGTACTAGTCACTGGTTTTAATTGGTCAGAGAACACTTGTACTAGTCACTGGTTTTAATTGGTCAGAGAACACCTGTACTAGTCACTGGTTTTAATTGGTCAGAGAACACTTGTACTAGTCACTGGTTTTAATTGGTCAGAGAACACTTGTACTAGTCACTGGTTTTAATTGGTCAGAGAACACTTGTACTAGTCACTGGTTTTAATTGGTCAGAGAACACTTGTACTAGTCACTGGTTTTAATTGGTCAGAGAACACTTGTACTAGTCACTGGTTTTAATTGGTCAGAGAACACTTGTACTAGTCACTGGTTTTAATTGGTCAGAGAACACTTGTACTAGTCACTGGTTTTAATTGGTCAGAGAACACTTGTACTAGTCACTGGTTTTAATTGGTCAGAGAACACTTGTACTAGTCACTGGTTTTAATTGGTCAGAGAACACTTGTACTAGTCACTGGTTTTAATTGGTCAGAGAACACTTGTACTAGTCACTGGTTTTAATTGGTCAGAGAACACTTGTACTAGTCACTGGTTTTAATTGGTCAGAGAACACTTGTACTAGTCACTGGTTTTAATTGGTCAGAGAACACTTGTACTAGTCACTGGTTTTAATTGGTCAGAGAACACTTGTACTAGTCACTGGTTTTAATTGGTCAGAGAACACTTGTACTAGTCACTGGTTTTAATTGGTCAGAGAACACTTGTACTAGTCACTGGTTTTAATTGGTCAGAGAACACTTGTACTAGTCACTGGTTTTAATTGGTCAGAGAACACTTGTACTAGTCACTGGTTTTAATTGATCAGAGAACACTTGTACTAGTCACTGGTTTTAATTGGTCAGAGAACACTTGTACTAGTCACTGGTTTTAATTGATCAGAGAACACCTGTACTAGTCACTGGTTTTAATTGGTCAGAGAACACCTGTACTAGTCACTGGTTTTAATTGAAAGTGATGTGGTAAAGTGTTGTATATTTATTACTGGAAATCTTGTACAAAGTTATTGGAAGATAACTTTGTACCGACTCTACCATTGTACTGGCTCTTCCATCACCATTGTACTGGCTCTTCCACCACCATTGTCCTGGTTCTTCCACCACCATTGTACTGGTTCTTCCACCACCATTGTACTGGCTCTTCCACCACCATTGTACTGGCTCTTCCACCACCATTGTACTGGCTCTTCCACCACCATTGTACTGGCTCTTCCACCACCATTGTACTGGCTCTTCCACCACCATTGTACTGGCTCTTCCACCACCATTGTACTGGCTCTTCCACCACCATTGTCCTGGCTCTTCCACCACCATTGTACTGGCTCTTCCATCACCATTGTACTGGCTCTTCCACCACCATTGTACTGGCTCTTCCACCACCATTGTACTGGCTCTTCCACCACCATTGTACTGGCTCTTACACCACCATTGTACTGGCTCTTCCACCACCATTGTCCTGGCTCTTCCACCACCATTGTACTGGCTCTTCCACCACCATTGTACTGGCTCTTCCATCCCCATTGTACTGGCTCTTCCATCCCCATTGTACTGGCTCTTCCATCACCATTGTACTGGCTCTTCCACCACCATTGTACTGGCTCTTCCACCACCATTGTACTGGCTCTTCCACCACCATTGTACTGGCTCTTCCACCACCATTGTACTGGCTCTTCCACCACCATTGTACTGGCTCTTCCACAACCATTGTCCTGGCTCTTCCACCACCATTGTCCTGGCTCTTCCACCACCATTGTACTGGCTCTTCCATCACCATTGTACTGGCTCTTCCACCACCATTGTACTGGCTCTTCCACCACCATTGTACTGGCTCTTCCACCACCATTGTACTGGCTCTTACACCACCATTGTACTGGCTCTTACACCACCATTGTACTGGCTCTTCCACCACCATTGTACTGGCTCTTCCACCACCATTGTCCTGGCTCTTCCACCACCATTGTCCTGGCTCTTACACCACCATTGTACTGGCTCTTCCACCACCATTGTACTGGCTCTTCCACCACCATTGTCCTGGCTCTTCCACCACCATTGTCCTGGCTCTTCCACCACCATTGTACTGGCTCTTCCACCACCATTGTACTGGCTCTTCCATCCCCATTGTACTGGCTCTTCCATCACCATTGTACTGGCTCTTCCATCACCATTGTACTGGCTCTTCCACCACCATTGTACTGGCTCTTCCACCACCATTGTACTGGCTCTTCCACCACCATTGTACTGGCTCTTCCACCACCATTGTACTGGCTCTTCCACCACCATTGTACTGGCTCTTCCACCACCATTGTACTGGCTCTTCCACCACCATTGTACTGGCTCTTCCACCACCATTGTACTGGCTCTTCCACCACCATTGTACTGGCTCTTCCACCACCATTGTACTGGCTCTTCCACCACCATTGTATTGGCTCTTCCACCACCATTGTACTGGCTCTTCCACCACCATTGTACTGGCTCTTCCACCACCATTGTACTGGCTCTTCCATCCCCATTGTACTGGCTCTTCCATCACCATTGTACTGGCTCTTCCATCACCATTGTACTGGCTCTTCCACCACCATTGTACTGGCTCTTGCACCACCATTGTACTGGCTCTTGCACCACCATTGTACTGGCTCTTGCACCACCATTGTACTGGCTCTTGCACCACCATTGTACTGGCTCTTCCACCACCATTGTACTGGCTCTTGCACCACCATTGTACTGGCTCTTCCACCACCATTGTACTGGCTCTTCCACCACCATTGTACTGGCTCTTCCACCACCATTGTACTGGCTCTTCCACCACCATTGTACTGGCTCTTCCACCACCATTGTACTGGCTCTTCCACCACCATTGTACTGGCTCTTCCACCACCATTGTACTGGCTCTTCCACCACCATTGTACTGGCTCTTCCATCCCCATTGTACTGGCTCTTCCATCACCATTGTACTGGCTCTTCCATCACCATTGTACTGGCTCTTCCACCACCATTGTACTGGCTCTTGCACCACCATTGTACTGGCTCTTGCACCACCATTGTACTGGCTCTTGCACCACCATTGTACTGGCTCTTGCACCACCATTGTACTGGCTCTTGCACCACCATTGTACTGGCTCTTGCACCACCATTGTACTGGCTCTTGCACCACCATTGTACTGGCTCTTCCACCACCATTGTACTGGTTCTTCCACCACCATTGTACTGGCTCTTCCACCACCATTGCACTGGCTCTTCCTCCACCATTGTACTGGCTCTTCCACTACCATTGTACTGGCCCTCCCACCACCATTGCACTGGCTCTTCCACCGCCATTGTACTGGCTCTTCCACCACCATTGTACTGGCTCTTCCACCTCCATTGTACTGGCTCTTCCACCACCATTGTACTGGCTCTTCCACCACCATTGTACTGGCTCTTCCACCACCATTGTACTGGCTCTTCCACCACCATTGTACTGGCCCTTCCACCACCATTGTACTGACCCTTCCACCACCATTGTACTGGCCCTTCCACCACCATTGTACTGGCCCTTCCACCACCATTGTACTGGCTCTTCCACCACCATTGTACTGGCTCTTCCACCACTATCAACACCATTGTACTGGCTCTTCCACCACTATCAACACCATTGTACTGGCTCTTCCCCCACTATCAACACCATTGTACTGGCTCTTCCACCACTATCAACACCATTGTACTGGCTCTTCCACCACTATCAACACCATTGTACTGGCTCTTCCACCACTATCAACACCATTGTACTGGCTCTTCCACCACTATCAACAACATTGTACTGGCTCTTCCACCACTATCAACACCATTGTACTGGCTCTTCCACCACTATCAACACCATTGTACTGGCTCTTCCACCACTATCAATACCATTGTACTGGCTCTTCCACCACTATCAATACCATTGTACTGGCTCTTCCACCACCATTGTACTGGCTCTTCCACCACCATTGTACTGGCTCTTCCACCACCATTGTACTGGCTCTTCCACCACCATTGTACTGGCCCTTCCACCACCATTGTGCTGGCCCTTCCACCACCATTGTACTGGCCCTTCCACCACCATTGTACTGGCCCTTCCACCACCATTGTACTGGCTCTTCCACCACCATTGTACTGGCTCTTCCACCACTATCAACACCATTGTACTGGCTCTTCCACCACTATCAACACCATTGTACTGGCTCTTCCACCACTATCAACACCATTGTACTGGCTCTTCCACCACTATCAACACCATTGTACTGGCTCTTCCACCACTATCAACACCATTGTACTGGCTCTTCCACCACTATCAACACCATTGTACTGGCTCTTCCACCACTATCAACACCATTGTACTGGCTCTTCCACCACTATCAACACCATTGTACTGGCTCTTCCACCACTATCAATACCATTGTACTGGCTCTTCCACCACTATCAATACCATTGTACTGGCTCTTCCACCACCATTGTACTGGCTCTTCCACCACCATTGTACTGGCTCTTCCACCACCATTGTACTGCCTCTTCCACCACCATTGTACTGCCTCTTCCACCACTACCATTTAAGGATTCACCAAACTTGTGAAAGTTAAAAATGCCCTAAAAATGTGAGCTTTAAATATTTCTCTGCAGTTATGTTTTCTTGGAAATTTTCTAAAATCTTTAAGGAATATTTTTCATTGTTTCTTATAAGAAATCTAAATTCTAAAAAAGTCTATAAAATTTTCAAAATGGCTTATACAAGGCCAAATTCGTTTTTTATTATATATCAACACTTAAAAGTTTGAAGCCTACCCGGAGAGGCATTCTCTATCGCAGGGATTTATTAAAGACACATTGGTAAACTGACAAATTAGCCTTAACAAAGTGAAGATAATGGAGGAAAGTGAGAATACTGGAAGAATACAGCAATAAGCCGCACATAGAAGCGTACCACGACTTAATGGGTATTATCCTGGCTGTTAGATGCATCACCCATTAATTGTTGCAGGTGTTCACAAGACCTAGACTAGCTAAGATCTGTCAGGAAACAGGACATGTGTTTGCTGACGCGGGTCTTAGTCATATGATGGCTCACAGCTAGAGCTTTTGGTCATCTGACTGAGGCCTTCCACTGGCTTACCCCTGCATCCCTTTAAAAAATCATGGTTATTATAACCATTTCACCTTCAGAAGACACTCAAATATATTGAATGTTACTTCTAAAAATGTTACTTCTAAAACATTTCACAAGATGAACGGAAGTGTTTCTGTAAACATTAATGTGAACACACACAAACACCCGTCATAATTTTGTGTCATCACTTGCAGATGACACTAAAATAAACATGAAAGTCACTACGGTAGAGAACAGTGAAAAATTACAGGAAGATATAAACTGTTTATAAACTGTGTTTTCCAGTGGGCGGTGGAGAACTTGGTAATGATTATGGGGGTAACTTAGGTGAAGCTCCACCTCTGAGGATGTTTGGTAGTTATATCGACCAGTGCACGATGTTTGGGAATGTGTTTAACATGTTTGGTCGTAGGACTTGTTACCATGTCAAGTGTTGCTAGAATCTTGGCCAAACTGCTGTACACCAGTGTTAACAATGTGAAGCCGATACGTTGACTTGTTCTCGTGTTTTGAGTGAAAAAAAAAGTTGGAAGAAACTAAAAGAAAAAGATTCTAGGAACTACTTAAGATCCTCCTCCAGTCTGTCTGTCTCTGTCTGTGTCTGTCTGTCTGTGTCTGTCTGTCTGTGTCTGTCTGTCTGTGTCTGTCTGTCTGTGTCTGTCTGTCTGTGTCTGTCTGTCTGTGTCTGTCTGTCTGTGTCTGTGTCTGTCTGTGTCTGTCTGTGTCTGTCTGTGTCTGTCTGTCTCTGTCTCTGTCTGTCTGTCTGTCTGTCTCTCTCTCTCTCTCTCTCTCTCTCTCTCTCTCTCACGAAGAAAAACTTCTACTTAGATAATCCTTATTAACAGTTACAAGTATTAGTTGACATTGTTGTACATGATAACAAAGACTGCGATGAGTGTAGCATCTGGGTGAGTTGTAAACTAACACATAAACAAGTGAAGCACAACAACAGTTTCTGCGTGTCTCCTGAAACTTACAAGTTGGTTGTGGTCACATCTTGTCCTTGAAGAGTGGGTAAATGAACCTTATGTGTCCTGGGGCAGGTGGGGTGTGTGTGTGTGTGTGTGTGTGTGTGTGTGTACTAGTAGCACTTGCTCAGTTCTACTTGCAAGGGTCGAGGCTTTGCTCCTGGCACCATCTTCATCATTCCACTCGTCAGCCATCCTAAGATTTGAATACGTTTCATGCCTGTGGTTCACTTGTGTCTTCAGCTTCCACTTGTGTCCCCTTGATCCTGGTTCACTGAATTTAAAAGGTCTATCATTGTATGTACTATATTCTTAAGATCTGATAAGTTGTAGTTATGTCTGGGTTACTGTCTTCTCTGCTGGGGTGGTCAGGTTCACTTCACTGCTATGGTGGTCAGGTTCACTTCATTGCTGTGGTGGTCAGGTTCACTTCACTGCTATGGTGGTCAGGTTCACTTCCTTCAACTTGTGTTCATAATATATTCATCTCACGTCTGCTACTGCCTACCTGCAAACCTTTCTGTATTCACTTAGTTGTATTTACCTTGCTGTCGTTGCCTACTTGTATTCAGTTGTATTCGTCTAGTTGTAGTCATTTGTATTCACCAGGTTGTAGTCACTTAGTTGTATTAAGAGGGGTCTTGTGTTAATTCCTGGCTCTACCACTAAACTCACGGACTGGTGCCACTGATTGCTGGCCTCCAGGGTTTCATCATATCTATTCTTGAAGCTGTGTTAGTGTTTGCCACCAGCTCTTTATCTAGTACATTCCACTTATCCTACGACTGAAAAAGTACTTCCTAACATTCTTTTGGCTCATCTGTGACTTTACCTGCCTCCTGTCCTATGACCTCTCTTATCTCAGCCTGTCCTTATCTACTCCCGTGATTAGTTTACATGTGATCATGTCGCTCGTGGTTGCACTCACTCCTACTGTCAATTTAAATTCCTGAGCATCATTCTCAGGAATTTTATGTCATGTGATTCCTCTCATGTCCTCCGTCATTCCTCTTAGTGCCTTCTTATTTGAAAATATTTGTATCATGTTCCTGACCATGTTTGTATCATGTTCCACCTTCGCTATGATGTATCACGCTCCTGTATCCGGTAGAGTGCCTCTCCTACTACCTCTCTGCTCTTACACTTTCCAAGTCTTCACTTCGGTACTGTGGCAATATAAACACAAATGCAGTATAATGTGATCCTTTATTGACTACGTTTCGCCCACACAGTGGGCTTTTTCAAGTCACAAACAGAACTACCTGGGGTGGAAGGAACGCGAGTATTTATAGTCCGGCTGAGGTCAGGTGAAGAATGCTGCATCTGATGATGTACCGAGTTGGGTTGTAGAGTCTAAAAACTTGGGTAGCTTGGAAAGGAGACTGGACAAGTTTGTGAGCAGACCTTCTACAGTGTTCTTATGTGGGATAGCGATGAAGGAGTTTCTTGGCAAGTGGTTCAGCTATGTTATAGAAGCCACTATTCTGGTTGAAGTTGTCGGATATAGAAATAAGTGATGATTCCAGGATTCTTCGGTATTGAGTGTTGTCTTCTGTGGCGATAAGTCTTGAGTTTCTGTAGTTTATCAAGTGGTTGTGTGAATTACGGTGTTGTACGCAGGCATTCCTTGTGTCGTCAGACCTGCTTGCGTATTGGTGTTCTGAAATACGTGTTTGGAGGTCCCTTGATGTTTCGCCCACGTATAACTTGTTGCAGTCATTACAAGGGATTATGTATACCCCTGCAGAGGATGGAGGCTTGTCCTGCCTACTACTGGTGATGTCCTTGATGGTCGTGGTTGTGGAGGTAGATACTTGGAATGATGTTTTGGCAAAGATGTTGGAAACATGTTTGGCAATGGAGTTGGTGGGAAGGACTATGTATCTCTTCTCGGCAGTGTCTTCTCTGGGTGTGTTGAAGATGTTTAGTGCTCGCCGTCTGCAGTCTCTGATGAAGTGACGAGGATAGTGGAGTTTGGAAAATACTTGTTCAATTATAGTGCATTCTTCCTCAAGGAACTCGTTGCTGCAGATTCTGAGTGCACGCAGGAAGAAGCCTATAATTACACCACGTTTGGTTTTGGTGTCGTGGTGAGAGTAGAAGTGGAGAAGATCGTTTTGGTTGGTGGGTTTTCGATAGACTTTAAAACGAAGTTCGTGGTCAGCTTTGCAGAGTAGAACATCAAGGAAAGGAAGAGTGTTGTCGACCTCTTCTTCAAGTGTGAACTGGATTGAATGCACTATAATTGATCAAGTATTTTCCAAACTCCACTATCCTCGTCACTTCATCAGAGACTGCAGACGGCGAGCACTAAACATCTTCAACACACCCAGAGAAGACACTGCCGAGAAGAGATACATAGTCCTTCCCACCAACTCCATTGCCAAACATGTTTCCAACATCTTTGCCAAAACATCATTCCAAGTATCTACCTCCACAACCACGACCATCAAGGACATCACCAGTAGTAGGCAGGACAAGCCTCCATCCTCTGCAGGGGTATACATAATCCCTTGTAATGACTGCAACAAGTTATACGTGGGCGAAACATCAAGGGACCTCCAAACACGTATTTCAGAACACCAATACGCAAGCAGGTCTGACGACAAGGAATGCCTGCGTACAACACCGTAATTCACACAACCACTTGATAAACTACAGAAACTCAAGACTTATCGCCACAGAAGACAACACTCAATACCGAAGAATCCTGGAATCATCACTTATTTCTATATCCGACAACTTCAACCAGAATAGTGGCTTCTATAACATAGCTGAACCACTTGCCAAGAAACTCCTTCATCGCTATCCCACATAAGAACACTGTAGAAGGTCTGCTCACAAACTTGTCCAGTCTCCTTTCCAAGCTACCCAAGTTTTTAGACTCTACAACCCAACTCGGTACATCATCAGATGCAGCATTCTTCACCTGACCTCAGCCGGACTATAAATACTCTCGTTCCTTCCACCCCAGGTAGTTCTGTTTGTGACTTGAAAAAGCCCACTGTGTGGGCGAAACGTAGTCAATAAAGGATCACATTATACTGCATTTGTGTTTATATTGCCATTGTGTCGGTATTTTATACCATTTATTTCCACTTCGGTACTGTGTCGAATGCTTCCTTACAGTCAAGAAAGACGCAGTCAACCCAGCCATCTGTAAATTGTTGCTGATCATCTGTGTTTACACTTTTTAGGTGCTCGACTTTTTCTTATACTATGTAAGTTAAAATTAGTTTGAAGCTTATCGACTGCATGTTATTGGCTTGTTGAACGACAGTGTGTAGTAAGAGAGGCACGCATATTAGTGTATATACACAGACGTAAACACAGAGATATACACCTCTTGGTGTATATACACGTATAGATGTCACGTCACGGTGTATGTACACTGAAATACCTCTTAGTGTATATATAGCGTGTGTATCAAATTAGAGGAAGGTATCGGTGATCATTCATAAGCAGAAAGGTCAGTCAGACTCGACAAAGGTCAACTAATTTAATAAATATAATGCTGCGTTGTTCAGGGTCACGTTATGTCGTGTAGTTGTTATCTTGGGATTGTCATGACCGGTCATCACAGTTATCTACATCCGGGGTCAAGTGTCGTTCACTGAGGTCAAGTGTCGTTCACTGAGGTCAAGTGTCGTTCACTTGGGGTGCAGTGTCATTCACTGTCTCCAGGCTTGTCATGTTTCCTGAGGGCTAACTGAAGGATGTTTCCTGGGGTCAACACCCCCTGGGGCTGGTCCCAGACCAGGTGCTGACCCCGCATTCAGTATGCTTAAGACACTGGGAGTAATATTCAGTGGTTAGGTTTATAGGCCTTGTGGATATCAGGGAGGTGGGGCCTGGAGCTGAGTCTCAACCCATTGCATATAGAACTCGATGAGTGTACACACACACACACACACACACACACACACACACACACACACACAGCAGAGGTATGATAAAGCTCACGGTTCAGGGAGAGTGACCTAGTAGCGACCAGTGAAGAGGCGGGACCAGGAGCTCGGACTCGACCCCTGCAACCTCAACTAGGTGAGTACAACTAGGTGAGTATACACACACACACACACACACACCACACAAACACACACACCCCACACATACATACACACCACACAAACACACACCACACAAACACACCACACAAACACACACACTCAACAGGTAAGTCCTTCACACAACTGTGTTTCCGTATTCATTTACTCTCGTTTGTTCATGAACAGTCATAACAGAGAACAAAATTTAATATTCGTTACTTTGTCAGGTTTCTTTAAATCAAAGTAAAATATTACTTTGTTACATTAAGGTTAATTGAACATGATTAATTAGCCGCAAGTGAAAAAAAAATGTAGGTAAGGCAGTATGAAGTTCTTTTATGGGAGGAGGAGAGGAAGTTGTCTTAATACTGTTGATATTCCTTTGAAGGACTTCCAGAGGTTTTCTACTCTAGTGCCCGGCCTTGGACAAGGCTCTTCTGGTGGTTGCCTGGCCTACTAAGCTGGTGGTCCGCTGGCTCACATATTCATCACAGCCGGGTTGATCTGGCACCTGGTGAAGATACTTGTCCAGTTTCTTCTTGAAGACTTTTACACTTGTCCCAGCAGTGTTTCTGATATCTTCTGGTGAGATGTTGAATGATCTGGGGCCACGAATTTTGTGTCCGCTGTAACCCTGCTTTTCACTGGGTTTATTTTGCATTTCCTCCCATCTCTCTCTCTATGTTATGGCAATGTTCAGATTTTGAACCAGGTACTTATTAGTTTTCCAAGTATATGTTGTCATGTATCTCTCCTCTGCTCCAGTGAGTACATAATTAGGATTTTAAGGCGTTCCCAGTATTTTAAATGTTTTAATGTATTTTTATGGGTCGTAAACGATCTCTGTATCCGTTCCAGCTCTGATATGTCACCATCCCTGAAAGGAGTCAACACTGAGCAATGTTCTGAACGAGAGAGCACGAGCGATAGTGTCACCATTGGTACTATTTTCTTTGTTTTGAAGGTTCCTCATTATCCACCCAGTCCTGGCATTTGCCTTATTGTTTTCTTTGAAAGATCTAATATTATTACACCCTGACGTGTTTCTTTCGTTCTGTTTGGAGATCTTGCGTTTTGTATAATCTCTTCAGTTTTCCATTCTTGCCTTATCTGAGCAGTTGGAACTTGTCACTATTGAACGTTATGTTGTTTTCCGCTGCCCACTGGAAGACTTTGCTTATATATTCTTGCTTTTTTTTCATGTCTTCTACCGAGGTGATTTTCATGCTTTTCTTGGTATATTTAAATGATATGTAACTATGGCGAGTGTATTTATGTCCGCTATGAGGATAAACAGTATAGGCGCCAGGACCCTGCCTTGGGGTACTAAAATTTTTACTTTGCTTGGAATTTTCTGCGTGAACTTGCGTTGTAAAGCCCTTGTGGCTTAGCGCTTCTTTTTGATTATTATAATAATAATAATAATAATAATAATAATAATAATAATAATCTGCGTGAGCTACTAGTCTTCATGTTCTGTTAGTCAGAAAATTGAAAATTTATCTGCCTACTTTTCCCTGTTAAACCTAACACCCTCAGTAGATGTGCAGTCACTCAGTGATCATATTTGTCAAATATCTTCCCGAAATCCATCTAGACAACCTCTGCATTTTGATATTTTTTCTATGGTGATTTAGTAGCTGTTACAGGCATGACGTTCCTTTTCTAAATCTATGTTGGTTTCGGTTGTGTAGGTTATACTTTCCACAAAGTTTAAAATTTAATATCTTACTGCACTTTCAAAGCCTTATGATGCTTAATATTTAGGCTACTGCTCAGTAATTTTTGGCTAGAGCTCTAATGCTTCCTTTATGTGAAGGAGCAATAAATAACAAAAAAAAGGACAATACCGTGACTGGAACGATACACAAATAACTCGCACATAGAAGAGAGGAGCTTATGACGACGTTTTGGTCCGACTTGGATCAAGGAGCAATGTCTGCATTCTTAATGCGATACTTTTGTTAAGGCTACTGATATAGCTTTGAAGAGTTTCAAGAGTTTCTCTACTCCATGAGCCCGGCCATGGGCCAGGCTCGTCTGGTGTTTGCCTGGAGTCCCGCTGCCCCACATATCCATCACAGCCTGATTCATCTGACACCTGGTGAAGATACTGGTCTTAATCTTGCGCTAGTGCTATTCTGCTTTGTGAAGAAATGTCTGCACTCTCTAAGGCCTCTGGAATTTCGCCTGTATACAAACTCTTCTTCCAAAGAATACGGAGTGCTCGTGTTAGTGGAGCTTTGCACTCCTTTATACATAGGGAATTCCAGGAATCCGGCCCAGGTGCTGCACGAGTGGGCAAGCTTTCTATTTCTTTTTCGAATTCTTCTGGATTTGTACTTGTGTCCTGGATACCTGTTTGTTCACTGTGATTCTTCCGTCTGATACAAAAGTTTAAGATATGTTGTCATGTATCTCTCCTCTTACTCGATAATCTCCTGGCAAAGGTTATCTTTCCTTCGTTGTAACGTATTCACTTCAGAACTTTCATTCTGGGTGCATATACTCTACGTTTGACCTTGTAGGTTTTCTCAGTGGTATATATTTGACACAGATCTTGTATGCTTTTGTATTCAGTTTTTCCAGGTACTGGTGAGGGTCTAGGTTACTGATGACTGTTGGCTTGGGTATGTCTGATAGTTCTTAGTTTATTTTGTATGTCATTTCTCTCATTGTTAAAGTTTAATTTACTGAATTGATAAGCAAGATATATGTGCAACAGTTGGGTAAGTTTATTCCGAAACGTTTCGCCTACTCAGTAGGCTTCTTTGGTCGAGTACAGAGGAAGCAGCACAAGCCGTAGAGATGTAAGGACTACGTAATCAGTTCATCACCTTTGAAGACGCAGTTTTGAGGTGGTCAGTCCCTCAAACTGGAGAAGAGTATTGTTCCATATTCTGGAACAGACTATGAGGGACTGACCACTTCAAAATTACGTTTACAAGGGTGATAGACTGATTACATCGTCTTGACACTTCTACTGCCTCCTCCTGTAGTCGACTGAAGAAGCCTACTGTGTAGCTGAAACGTTTCGGAATAAAGATACCTAATTGTTGCACATGTCTTATCAACTTGTCGGTATTGTGTACTGTTATCACATTCAAATATACTGAATATTCCTTCTCGTGTACTATTTCTGGAGTTTTCCGCACCTGTATTTGTTTGTGCTTCAGTGATGCTGTGATCAGAGTACATTGTCTTAGTCTCTGATTAGTTCCTCGTTGTTTGTGCTTCAGTGATGCTGTGATCAGAGTACATTGTCTTGTCTCTGATTAGTTCCTCGTTGTTTGTGCTTCAGTGATGCTGTGATCAGAGTACATTGTCTTTCTCTGATTAGTTCCTCGTTGTTTGTGCTTCAGTGATGCTGTGATCAGAGTACATTGTCTTTGTCTCTGATTAGTTCCTCGTTGTTTGTGCTTCAGTGATGCTGTGATCAGAGTACATTGTCTTTGTCTCTGATTAGTTCCTCGTTGTTTGTGCTTCAGTGATGCTGTGATCAGAGTACATTGTCTTTCTCTGATTAGTTCCTCGTTGTTTGTGCTTCAGTGATGCTGTGATCAGAGTACATTGTCTTTGTCTCTGATTAGTTCCTCGTTGTTTGTGCTTCAGTGATGCTGTGATCAGAGTACATTGTCTTTGTCTCTGATTAGTTCCTCGTTGTTTGTGCTTCAGTGATGCTGTGATCAGAGTACATTGTCTTTGTCTCTGATTAGTTCCTCGTTGTTAGTGCTTCAGTGATGCTGTGATCAGAGTACATTGTCTTTGTCTCTGATTAGTTCCTCGTTGTTTGTGCTTCAGTGATGCTGTGATCAGAGTACATTGTCTTTGTCTCTGATTAGTTCCTCGTTGTTTGTGCTTCAGTGATGCTGTGATCAGAGTACATTGTCTTTCTCTGATTAGTTCCTCGTTGTTTGTGCTTCAGTGATGCTGTGATCAGAGTACATTGTCTTTCTCTGATTAGTTCCTCGTTGTTTGTGCTTCAGTGATGCTGTGATCAGAGTACATTGTCTTTCTCTGATTAGTTCCTCGTTGTTTGTGAAGATGAACTTGAGTGTTGTCATTGTTACTGGGTTCTTTTATCTGTGGGTTCAAAACAAACTTTTTATAACTTCTCATTAGCTCTCTGGTATGTATCTGTTGATCTAGTTAACTGGTTCAGTGAACCGATAGGTTGATAAATTAGACACCTGTGGAACACTTGGGTATCTGTACTGTGGAAACGTTTCGCTAACCAGTGACTTCCACAGTCAAATACAGAGAAGAATGGTTAAAGATCAGAAGGAACTTGAGGTAATCAGTCCTTCAATCTTGATAATACCATGTGTGTGTGTTGGTTTTGTTCTAGCGCCTCAGTAATTCAGTCAGTGGTTTAGTATCTGTGATAAGCATGATTTCCTAACTCTAAAACCATGTTCATTTTGGTTATGAAGGTTGTATTGTTCTATATAATTTGTAATTTGGGGTCTCGTCACTCTTTCGAAGACTTTATATATGACGAGAGGGCAACTGGTCTGTAATTTTTAGCTCTTCTACCGCCCTTATGCAAAGCAGCTGTTTCTACATTCTTCAGTCTCTGGCCTATGGTATATCACCTAGATCTAAGCTTTTTCTCCAAGGAATACCGAGCGCTCGTGCTAGCTGTACTGGACACTTCTACAAATCCGGTCCAGGAGCTGCACGAGTGGGCATGTTTTCGATTTCTTTTTTCAAATCTACGAGATTCGCGTTCGTCGCTTGTATGATCTACGTGGCCTTCAGAGGTAATGGAAAAGTTCTCTACATTCACGACCCTGCTTCTGTTTCTGTCATTTTATGTTCATCGATCATGTAGGAACCTTCTGTTATTAATGGTTCAGTTCTCCTAGTAGTTCTTAGCTTGCATTTTGCACTGGTATAATAGTGGCGGCTCGTAGCACCAGTAATACCTATACTATCGTACCGGATCAAACTTCTGTTTTTAATATTTTATCTCGTTTCAACCAAAATTAAAAATTCGCTTATAAATACATTGAAAACAACGTTCAACAGATTTTTCCTGTAATATATTTGTCAGTTGCAAATTATTTTAGCGTAAGGTTGAAGAGGTCATACGTCTGGCAGTGAGCATCTGGGGGGGACTGCAGCTCCTCTGGACGAGCCACCACTGATAATAGTAATATTTATTTCTACTAGTATATGATACAACTTATACAGACCATACCTGGAGAGAGTTCCGGGGGTCAACGCCCCCGCGGCCCGGTCTGTGACCAGCTGACATAAATGACATACTATATAAAAAACTCCTGGTTATACAGAGCATTTCTGGCACTTTGGGCTAATTTTGTCTCCAGGATGCGACCCACACCAGTTGACTGACACCCAGGTACCTACTTACTGCTAGGTGAACAGTAACAGCACGTGTTTTAAGGAAACAGGCCCCAATATTGCCACCCGTACCGGGTATCGAACCACTGACCTCAGTGTGTGAGAGAGCTGAGTGCGCTACCAACCCAGCTAGGTTTTCGTGCAATATCCTGGGTGGTTTTTTGTTTCCTTAATTCATGGTATAACTTAACAAATATTTAAGGAGAATTGTTTTACAGAGGTCTGAGCTCAGACCTCTGTAACATAATTGTCCTCAAATATTTAAGTTATTCCATGAATTAACGAAAGATTCTGGACTTCACCTCACGAAAGATTCTGGACTTCACCTCACGAAAGATTCTGGACTTCACCTCACGAAAGATTCTGGACTTCACCTCACGAAAGATTCTGGACTTCACCTCACGAAAGATTCTGGACTTCACCTCACGAAAGATTCTGGACTTCACCTCACGAAAGATTCTGGACTTCACCTCACGAAAGATTCTGGACTTCACCTCACGAAAGATTCTGGACTTCACCTCACGAAAGATTCTGGACTTCACCTCACGAAAGATTCTGGACTTCACCTCACGAAAGATTCTGGACTTCACCTCACGAAAGATTCTGGACTTCACCTCACGAAAGATTCTGGACTTCACCTCACGAAAGATTCTGGACTTCACCTCACGAAAGATTCTGGACTTCACCTCACGAAAGATTCTGGACTTCACCTCACGAAAGATTCTGGACTTCACCTCACGAAAGATTCTGGACTTCACCTCACGAAAGATTCTGGACTTCACCTCACGAAAGATTCTGGACTTCACCTCACGAAAGATTCTGGACTTCACCTCACGAAAGATTCTGGACTTCACCTCACGAAAGATTCTGGACTTCACCTCACGAAAGATTCTGGACTTCACCTCACGAAAGATTCTGGACTTCACCTCACGAAAGATTCTGGACTTCACCTCACGAAAGATTCTGGACTTCACCTCACGAAAGATTCTGGACTTCACCTCACGAAAGATTCTGGACTTCACCTCACGAAAGATTCTGGACTTCACCTCACGAAAGATTCTGGACTTCACCTCACGAAAGATTCTGGACTTCACCTCACGAAAGATTCTGGACTTCACCTCACGAAAGATTCTGGACTTCACCTCACGAAAGATTCTGGACTTCACCTCACGAAAGATTCTGGACTTCACCTCACGAAAGATTCTGGACTTCACCTCACGAAAGATCCTGGACTTCACCTCACGAAACAGACAAAGCAAATGTGATAGTAATTATGGACAAGGTAGATTATAGTGGAAAAATGAACATGTTATTAGTAGACGGAGGAACTTAGGTGCACATTAAGTTCTTGTTCAATCTTTTTGATGGCTAAGATTATCTTTCCCTCATTGTGGAATATTTACGTTTCTAAACAGTAATTCTATTGTGTATATTCTTGTACGCTCTCTTTCTGTATTTGATCTTCGGGAACTTTTGATCCAAGGAATTACAGCTGTACCCCCGTACCTAGGATCAACCCTCCCATTCTCCAGGTGCTGTAACACTCATGGGTTTATTGTCTATATGAATAATAATAGGTGAAGATAACGGTGGTGGAAATAAATGACTCGTGTATCGTGGTTATATAGTGAGAGGCTACACACTGACATTATCGTTGAATAACACAGCTGTTTAACAGTTAAACCACTGACAACCCTGTTAGTGACAACACTGACAGCTCTGCCAGAGCGCGACCACACTGACTGCTCTGCCAGAGCGCGACCACACTGACTGCTCTGCCAGAGCGCGACCACACTGACTGCTCTGCCAGAGCGCGACAATACTGACAGCTCTGCCAGAGCGCGACAACACTGACAGCTCTGCCAGAGCGCGGCAACACTGACAGCTCTGCCAGAGCGCGGCAACACTGACTGCTCTGCCAGAGCGCGACAACACTGACTGCTCTGCCAGAGCGCGACCACACTGACTGCTCTGCCAGACAGCGACCACACTGACTGCTCTGCCAGACAGCGACCACACTGACTGCTCTGCCAGACAGCGACCACACTGACTGCTCTGCCAGACAGCGACCACACTGACTGCTCTGCCAGACAGCGACCACACTGACTGCTCTGCCAGACAGCGACCACACTGACTGCTCTGCCAGACAGCGACCACACTGACTGCTCTGCCAGACAGCGACCACACTGACTGCTCTGCCAGACAGCGACCACACTGACTGCTCTGCCAGACAGCGACCACACTGACTGCTCTGCCAGACAGCGACCACACTGACTGCTCTGCCAGACAGCGACCACACTGACTGCTCTGCCAGACAGCGACCACACTGACTGCTCTGCCAGACAGCGACCACACTGACTGCTCTGCCAGACCGCGACCACACTGACTGCTCTGCCAGAGCGCGACCACACTGACAGCTCTGCCAGAGCGCGACCACACTGACAGCTCTGCCAGAGCGCGACCACACTGACAGCTCTGCCAGAGCGCGACCACACTGACAGCTCTGCCAGAGCGCGACCACACTGACAGCTCTGCCAGAGCGCGACCACACTGACAGCTCTGCCAGAGCGCGACCACACTGACAGCTCTGCCAGAGCGCGACCACACTGACAGCTCTGCCAGAGCGCGACCACACTGACAGCTCTGCCAGAGCGCGACCACACTGACAGCTCTGCCAGAGCGCGACCACACTGACAGCTCTGCCAGAGCGCGACCACACTGACAGCTCTGCCAGAGCGCGACCACACTGACAGCTCTGCCAGAGCGCGACCACACTGACAGCTCTGCCAGAGCGCGACCACACTGACAGCTCTGCCAGAGCGCGACCACACTGACAGCTCTGCCAGAGCGCGACCACACTGACTGCTCTGCCAGAGGGCGACCACACTGACTGCTCTGCCAGAGGGCGACCACACTGACTGCTCTGCCAGAGGGCGACCACACTGACTGCTCTGCCAGAGGGCGACCACACTGACTGCTCTGCCAGAGGGCGACCACACTGACTGCTCTGCCAGAGGGCGACCACACTGACAGCTCTGCCAGAGGGCGACCACACTGACAGCTCTGCCAGAGGGCGACCACACTGACAGCTCTGCCAGAGGGCGACCACACTGACTGCTCTGCCAGAGGGCGACCACACTGACTGCTCTGCCAGAGGGCGACCACACTGACTGCTCTGCCAGAGGGCGACCACACTGACTGCTCTGCCAGAGGGCGACCACACTGACTGCTCTGCCAGAGGGCGACCACACTGACTGCTCTGCCAGAGGGCGACCACACTGACTGCTCTGCCAGAGGGCGACCACACTGACTGCTCTGCCAGAGGGCGACCACACTGACTGCTCTGCCAGAGGGCGACCACACTGACTGCTCTGCCAGAGGGCGACCACACTGACTGCTCTGCCAGAGGGCGACCACACTGACTGCGCTGCCACAGCGCGACCACACTGACTGCGCTGCCACAGCGCGACCACACTGATGAAGCAGTGATGCAACAAGGAATCAAGCCACTGGTTGGATGAACAACAGATGTAGTTCAAGGTTTG
>NC_091376.1:3375306-3417806 GCF_038502225.1 Cherax quadricarinatus
AGGTTTGCAGTCTTTGGCCACCTAGCCTATACTCCGTCTGCGGTCTTCTGTGCCCTTCCCCAATCTTCATGATGACTGCATTTGGCGGGGTGAAATTCGAGAAGCCAGTTGCTGGACCAGGTGTCCAGTCTATCCAGGTCTCTTTAAAGTCCTGCCTGATCCTCGTCTGATTTAATTAAGAACATAAGAACATAAGAAAGGAGGAACACTGCAGGAGGCCTGCTGGCCCATACTAGGCAGGTCCTTTACAATTCATCCCACTAACAAAACATTTACCCAACCCAATTTTCAATGCTACCCAAGAAATAAGCTCTGATGTGAAAGTCCCACTCAAATCCAACCCTTCCCACTCATGTACTTATCCAACCTAGATTTGAAACTACCCAAAGTCCTAGCCTCAATAACCCAACTAGGTAGACTGTTCCACTCATCAACTACCCTATTTCCAAACCAATACTTTCCTATGTCCTTTCTAAATCTAAACTTATCTAATTTAAATCCATTACTGCGGGTTCTCTCTTGGAGAGACATCCTCAAGACCTTATTAATATCCCCTTTATTAATACCTATCTTCCACTTATACACTTCGATCAGGTCTCCCCTCATTCTTCGTCTAACAAGTGAATGTAACTTAAGAGTCTTCAATCTTTCTTCATAAGGAAGATTTCTGATGCTATGTATTAATTTAGTCATCCTACGCTGAATGTTTTCTAACGAATTTATGTCCATTTTGTAATACGGAGACCAGAACTGAGCTGCATAATCTAGGTGAGGCCTTACTAATGATGTATAAAGCTGCAGTATGACCTCTGGACTTCTGTTGCTTACACTTCTTGATATAAATCCCAGTAATCTATTTGCCTTATTACGTACGCTTAGGCATTGCTGTCTTGGTTTAAGGTTGCTGCTCACCATAACCCCCAAGTCCTTTTCGCAATCTGTATGGCTAAGTTCTACATCATTTAATTTATAAGTACTAGGGTTATGGGCACTCCCAAGTTTCAGAACCTTGCACTTATCTACATTGAACTGCATCTGCCACTTTTCTGACCAAGAATAGAGTTTGTTTAAGTCCTCCTGAAGTTCCCTAACATCTACGTTTGAATCAATTATCCTACCTATCTTTGTGTCATCGGCGAATTTGCTCATATCACTAGTAATTCCCTCATCAAGATCATTGATATATATTATAAACAACAACGGGCCCAAGACTGATCCCTGTGGAACGCCACTTGTTACAGATCCCCACTCGGATTTAACCCCATTTATGGACACTCTCTGCTTCCTGTCAGTGAGCCATGACTCGATCCACGAGAGCACTTTTCCCCCAATG
The DNA here is from genome assembly GCF_038502225.1 of Cherax quadricarinatus. NCBI lineage: Eukaryota > Metazoa > Arthropoda > Malacostraca > Decapoda > Parastacidae > Cherax > Cherax quadricarinatus. The sequence continues at coordinate 3,376,640 of NC_091376.1, forward strand.
CCATGGGCTGCCACTTTCTTTAACAGTCTATGGTGCGGAACTCTATCAAAAGCCTTACTAAAATCTAAGTAAATAATATCAAATTCTTTATTGTGGTCAACAGCCTCAAAAGCTTTACTGAAGAAAGTTAATAAATTAGTTAGACAAGACCGGCCTCTTGTGAATCCATGCTGAGTATCATTAATCAAGCTATGCTTATCGAGATGGCTTCTTATAATCTCAGCTATAATTGACTCTAGTAATTTGCCTACAATTGAGGTCAGGCTTATTGGGCGGTAATTTGACGGTAACGACTTGTCCCCTGTTTTAAAAATAGGAGTTACATTAGCCATCTTCCACATATCAGACACTACACCTGTTTGAAGAGATAAATTAAAAATATTAGTTAATGGTTCACAGAGTTCCATTTTGCATTCCTTAAGAACCCTTGAAAAAACCTCATCAGGACCCGGCGACTTATTTTGCTTCAGTCTGTCTATCTGCCTCACAACCATCTCACTAGTGACTGTGATGTTACATAATTTATCTTCTTCTAGCCCACTGTAAAAATTAATTACTGGAATATTGTTAGTGTCTTCCTGTGTAAAAACTGAGAGAAAATAATTATTTAAAATCAAGCACATTTCATTCTCATTGTCAGTAAGGTGCCCATAGTTATTTTTAAGGGGACCTATCTTATCTCTAACTTTTGTTCTATAGACCTGGAAAAAACTTTTTGGGTTAGTTTTAGAATCCCTAGCAACTTTAATTTCATAGTCCCTTTTAGCTTTTCTTATCCCCTTTTTAATGTCCCTCTTAATGTCAATATACTGATTCATAAGATGACCCTCACCTCTTTTGATACGCCTATAAATTCCTTTCTTATGCCCTAGTAGATATTTGAGCCTATTATTCATCCATTTTGGGTCATTTCTATTTGATCTAATTTCTTTATATGGGATAAACGCTCTTTGAGCAGCATGTATAGTGTTCAGAAAACTGTCATATTGATAGCTCTCTTCGTTACCCCAGTCAACAGATGATAAGTGTTCTTTAAGCCCATCGTAATCTGCTAAGCGAAAATCTGGGACTGTTACTGAGTTATCGCTACTATCGTACTTCCATTCAATGCTAAATGTAATTGATTTGTGGTCGCTAGCACCCAGTTCCTCTGAAATTTCTAAATTATTAACAAGGGATTCATTGTTTGCCATAACTAAGTCAAGCAGGTTATTTCCCCTTGTAGGTTCTGTCACAAACTGCTTCAAAAAACAATCCTGAAATACTTCTAAGAAGTCGTACGATTCTAAATTCCCAGTCAAGAAATTCCAATCAACATGACTAAAGTTAAAGTCTCCTAGAATTACTACATTATCGTGCCTTGTGGCCTTAACAATTTCCTCCCATAGTAGTTTCCCTTGGTCCCTATCTAAGTTAGGGGGACGGTATATCACTCCTAAAATCAGTTTTTCATGCCCCTCTGAAAATTCTATCCAAACAGACTCTGTATGTGTTACTTCAGACTTAATACCCGTTTTTATGCAACAGTTCAAGCGATCTCGGACGTACAATGCCACCCCACCCCCCCCTCCCAATACTTCTATCTTCTTGGAACAATTTAAAACCCTGAATATGACATTCCGCAGGCATGTCCCGACTTTTTGAATTAAACCACGTCTCAGTTAAGGCAAATACATCAATGTTACCTACACTAGCAACTAATCTCAACTCGTCCATCTTATTCCTAGCACTACGGCAATTAGCATAATAAACATTGAAAGACTCTCCTTTCTCTTTACCCTTCCTGCTCATTTCTATTTTTCTACTAAACCTATTACCGTCTTTATCACCCAGGGTCCCTGGCTTTTCAATATCTATCTCGTTCTTATTATTACTAGTTCCCCTAGAACTCGTAATATTACTACACTGGGACTTCACTGTTTTCCTGCCAAAACCCATACCACTAACTATTCCTAGTTTAAAGTCCTAACTGCTCCCTCCACTGCAGTTGCCAGTGCTCCCACCCCACACCTAGATAAGTGAACCCCATCCCTAGCATACATGTCATTTCTGCCATAGAAGAGGTCCCAGTTGTCAATGAATGTTACCGCATTTTCCTTACAGTATTTGTCCAGCCAGCAATTGACACCAATTGCCCTGGACAACCATTCACTTCCAACTCCCCTCCTTGGCAAAATACCACATATGAGAGGGTTCCCACCCTTACTTCTAATTATTTCTATTGCTGACCTATACCTGCTAATCAGGTCCTCACTCCTACGTCTGCCAACATCGTTGCCTCCAGCACTGAGACAGATAATAGGATTGCTCCCATTACCTCTCATGATGTCATCCAGACGGCTAACAATATCCTCCATCCCAGCCCCAGGAAAGCAAACTCTCTGTCTCCTACTCCTGTCCTTCAAGCAGAACGCCCTATCCATATACCTAACTTGGCTATCCCCAACAACAACAATATTCTTACCTTCCTTAATGTCTTTCGTCGTGTCGTTCCCAGTAGTCAACTCACATTCGTCGGGTAGCACTGAGAATGTATTGGATGTTTCCACAACAGTTTCCACGGCAGTCTCTTTCTTCTTCATCGTTTCTACCTTTCCATTCGTCTTCTTGATCGTCAACTTCTTTCCCTGCTGTCCAGCCACTGACCAGTTTCCCTTCTTGACCTGAGGACTCAAAACAGGAGGACTACTACGAATCTTCTTGTTCTCCTCGGTCAATCGCCGAATTTCCAAATTCGCCAACCTCAATTCTTCCTTAAGCTGTTGGTAAAGTTGCTCGATGGAGGGCATCTTGCTTCAATTCTAGAGAGCGCGCAAACAGGTCTTCACAGAGCCAAGTACACGTCAACACTGCGCAAATGCCAACTCAATCAGGAGCTACTGCGCAGCACGTCCGCACGGCCCAATAGCGATGCGAACACTTCTGCGAACAGGGACACTTCTGAGTCTATCCCTTCCATCATGCCGTTCACATATATAAAAAATAGCACTGGTCCTAGGACCAACCCCTGTGGGACCCCGCTCGTCACAGGTGACCACTGTGATACCTCATCACGTACCATGACTCGTTGTTGCCTCCCTGTCAGATATTCTCTGATTCATTGCAGTGTGTGTGTGTGTGTGTGGTGTGTGTGTGTGTGTGTGTGTGTGTGTGTGTGTGTGTGTGTGTGTGTGTGTGTGTGTGTGTGTGTGTGTGTGTGTGTGTGTGTGTGTGCGCGCGCGCGCATATCAATGGGAGGAGGGTATGATATAGATAAGGTGGTGTAGGGAACAGGTGGGAGTGGTGGTGTGGGACAGGGTGGGGAACAGGTGGGAGTGGTGGTGTGGGACAGGGTGGGGAACAGGCGGGAGTGGTGGTGTGGGATGGTGAACAGGGGGGAGTGGTGGTGTGGGATGGTGAACAGGTGGAAGTGGTGGTGTGGGACAGGGTGGGGAACAGGTGGGAGTGGTGGTGTGGGACAGTGTGGGGAACAGGTGGGAGTGGTGGTGTGGGATGGTGAACAGGTGGGAGTGATGGTGTGGGATGGTGAACAGGTGGAAGTGGTGGTGTGGGACAGGGTGGGGAACAGGTGGAAGTGGTGGTGTGAGATGGTGAACAGGTGGAAATGGTGGTGTGGGATGGTGAACAGGTGGGAGTGGTGGTGTGGGATGGTGAACAGGTGGGAGTGGTGGTGTGAGATGGTGAACAGGTGGAAGTGGTGGTGTGGGACAGGGTGGGGAACAGGTGGGAGTGGTGGTGTGGGATGGTGAACAGGTGGGAGTGATGGTGTGGGATGGTGAACAGGTGGGAGTGATGGTGTGGGATGGTGAACAGGTGGAAGTGGTGGTGTGGGACAGGGTGGGGAACAGGTGGAAGTGGTGGTGTGAGATGGTGAACAGGTGGAAGTGGTGGTGTGGGATGGTGAACAGGTGGGAGTGGTGGTGTGGGATGGTGAACAGGTGGGAGTGGTGGTGTGGGATGGTGAACAGGTGGGAGTGGTGGTGTGAGATGGTGAACAGGTGGAAGTGGTGGTGTGGGACAGGGTGGGGAACAGGTGGAAGTGGTGGTGTGAGATGGTGAACAGGTGGAAGTGGTGGTGTGGGATGGTGAACAGGTGGGAGTGGTGGTGTGGGATGGTGAACAGGCGGGAGTGGTGGTGTGAGATGGTGAACAGGTGGAAGTGGTGGTGTGGGACAGGGTTGGGAACAGGTGGGAGTGGTGGTGTGGGACAGGGTTGGGAACAGGTGGGAGTGGTGGTGTGGGATGGGGTGTGGGAGTGCTAAGTGCTGGGTGGTGGTGAAAGGTAAGGATAGGTAGTTTAGAAATGGACTGGACACAAATCTACACACCAAAATGGCCTCCATAAAAGCAAGAGGCTTGACAGAGTGCACAAAATACCTCCAGTGACAATCATGGGTTCAAGGAGTAAAGGAAGCAAGACTTTTGAACAGCCTCTGTGCCGTCTGTGGCGGATTAACCAACAGACACCTTTGTTGTCTTTAAATTTGATCAGCACTCCGTGCAGCCAGCACCGACAGCCTGGTTGATCAGGCCATCCACTGGGAGGCCTGGTCTGGGACTAGGCTGCAGGGCCATTGATCCCCCGAGTCCCTCTTCAGGTAAACCCACAAGAAATAAATAAAACTGCTAACATAAATAAACCACAGTATTTATGTTAAAATAACGAGCATCAGTTAGAAATACCACTAAAATGTTAATATTTAAAGATTCTGCTAAAATGTCTCCGAGGTCCCTAAGGACTTCTTGGCAATTATCACAACCACAATACACATACAAAGGATAAAGCTTTGGAAAACAGTTAAAATTTGTTCGTCAGCTGCACGCCACAAGCTACACAAAGGCGACCAGAAATACATATTAACAGGCGGCTATTGATGAGATGTGTGTGCCCGACTGTTAATTAACATGACTTGATGATTTTTAACTTTAGTGGGTCAGACACCTAGGTGGCCAACTGGGAGATTATCCCGATTGCTTGTGCGTAAACCACTCTGCCAGCTGACTTGAAAAACATTCATCCAACTAGGTATACTTGTCTCCCATCGTTCTAAGTTGCTATCTCCGTCGATGTCTGAGTTCCTAGAGGATGTGTTAGTGAAGAGGTTGTGTGGGATGCAGCTGTACCGGCGTCTTGTTAAGGTCAGGTTTCATGTATGTAGTTTAGTATTTACAACAACACTCTGGTATCTCTTGTATTAACAACTTTCCCCTCGTGTCAGCTCATGATTTATCACACCAAACATGTAAAAAAATTATGAACTACTTAATGTACAGAGTTGTAAAAAAAATTGCATACATGCGTTAAATACATCTCTCTCTCTCTCTCTCTTTACATTCTCTACTTTTGTACATACTGTATTTTCCGCCATATAAGGCGCACGATAGAAATATCATAAGGGTAAATAAGCAATCATATTTAAGGGTTAATTACCCTCTTATTTTACACTAAAGTGTAACCCAGAGTCTGCCCTTGACCCTGACCTTGAGCATATAAGGCGCAGGATGATTTTCCAAGACTATGTGGGAAAAAAGGGCGCGCCTTATATACCGGAAAATATGGTATTTCTCACAATTAAATTCTCCCATTAGCTGTCTTCCTGCATACTAGCCAAATGAATTGAACGTTGAACACTACTACTTGACCCATAGTGCATGTTCTGTTGTCAACAGTGATACTTGGGTAGTATCTAAGTAACTAGGTAATTTAAATACCATTTATAGTAAGGCTCTCTTGCCAGCCATGACGTCACGGACTCCCGTGTGCCCTGGGCTTGCACCGTGAGTCAACAGAGTCGGTTACCCTCAGGCTAGAGAGGCGGACAGGCAAGCTGGGCTGGAGTCCAGCTTGCCTCTAAAACGGTGCTAGATGTTTATAAATCCACTACCTTCCAGGTGTTCCACTACTCTTCTGATAATCTTCTCCACACCCTTCCCATGCATGTTAGGGACACTGACATACGAACATAAGAATGAAGGAACACTGCAGAAGGCCTACTGGCCCATACAAAGCAGACCCTTATCGAAACCACCACTTCCCAAAGCTAGTCAAAAATTTACTCCCGTACGCACGACACCAATCAAACTCAGCCCCTCCCACTCATATATTTGTCCACTCTCTCTCTACAGCCACCCAAGGTCCTAGCCTCTATCACCCTTCAATGCTATCTGTCTGTGCCCTTTTATAAGAAGTCAGAGTTACATTATCTCCTTTTTAGACCTCTGGCAGCCGTCCTATTTCAACTGGCTTATGGAAAATCCTAGCTAGTGGTTCACACAGTTCTGCTGCATTTCTGAGAACCCACAGAGAGATGTACGGTTCCAGTGCCTTCTAGTTGACTCAGTAATTTCACCTTACCTTGTGTTGTGTGTATTCTGTACAGTGCTCACTGGTGCACTCTGCTTCTTTGACCTTGGCAATGTTCCCGATTCCGCTAAAAATTCCTTCCTTAAACTTGTGTTCGGCTCCTCGCACACTGCCTGCCCCTCCTTCTTTCAGCCTCATTACTGGGACCTTCACAACTGTCTTGACTCTGATGTGACTATAGCAGCTTAGGATCAAAAGCCAAATCTGATCCTGTCATTCTTATTGTCGTTCAGTCTGTCTTCTTACCATTTCTAGCTCTCCTGCTCGCTTCCCTATTCTCCAGCATTCTTTGCTCTGTGTATTTCTTCTACGTTCATGCGCTTTTAGCGTTTGCCTACTTGCACCTCTGGGTGACCCATGACCTCACGCTGTTGTATGTGATCTGCTTCTGAGATGAAAGTATGCGCATGTGCGTGTATGTGATTGTGTGTCAGCTACTATTTGTCAAAGGCATGTGTCGATAGACACTAGGCTTGTTTTGTGTGTACTCACCTATTTGTGGTCAGCTCCTAACCCAGCCTCTTTGCGTGCGCTCACGTGAGGAAGAGGGAGACAGAGTGCTCTATTTGTACTCGCCTATTTGAGGCTGCAGGGGTCGATTCATAGCTCCTGGCCCCGCCTCTTTGCTGTTTGCTACTAGCTCCTCTCTCTCTCCCTGCTCCATGAGCTTTATCAAACCTCGTCTTAAAACTATGTATGGTTCCTGCCTCAACTACGTCGCTTTCTAGGCTATTCCACTTCCTAATAACTATGACTGAAGAAATACTTCCTAACATCCCTTTGACTCATAGGAATCTTCAATTTCCAATTGTGACCCCTTTTTTTCTGTGTCCCATCTCTGGAACATCCCATCTTTGTCCACCTTGTCAATTCTTCGCAGTATTTTATATGTCGTTACCATGTCTCCGCTGACCCTCCTGTCCTCCAGTGTCGTCAGGCCGATTTCTCTTAACATTTCATCATAGGCCAATCCCCTTAGCTCTAGGACTAGTCTTGTTGCAAACCTTTGCACTTTCTTTAACTTCTTGACGTGCTTGACCAGGTGTGGATTCCAAACTGGTGCTGCATACTCCAATATGGGCCAGACGTATATGGTGTACAGAGTCTACAACGATTCCTTACTGAGGTATCGGAACGCTATTCTTAGGTTTGCCAGACGCCTGTACGCTGCAACAGTTATGTGACTGACGTGCGCCTCAGGAGATGTGCTCGGTAATTATACTCACCCCTAGATCTTTTTCCTCGAGCGAGGTTTGCAGTCTTTGACCAACTGTCTGCGGTCTTCTAAGCCCTTCCCCGATGTTCATGACTTTGCATTTGGCAGGGTTAAATTCACGGAGCCAGCTGCTGGACCAGGCTTGTAGCCTGTCCAGGTCTCTCTCTAGTCGGCCTGATCCTCGACCGATGTAATTCTCCTCATCAATTTCACATCATTTCCAAACAGGGACACTCCTGATTCTATCCCTTCCGTTATGTCATTTTGTGTGTGTGTGTGTGTGTGTGTGTGTGTGTGTGTGTGTGTGTGTGTGTGTGTGTGTGTGTGTGTGTGTGTGTGTGTGTGTGTGTGAGAGAGAGAACGTGAAGGTAGAGAAGGTGAGGGCGGGTCTCCGTTTACAGTGATGGCAGCCACCTTGGGTCTTCCCAGTTTGGATGCCTTCACCCTCCACCCTCCCTCACACACTACCATAAAGTGAAGAGTCATATTATTAATATTATTATAATCAAAAAGAAGCGCTAAGCCACAAGGGCTATACAGCGCTGAAGAGTCTCATAATGTAGTTTTATTACATGGTTTAATTTGCAGAGAGAATAACTTCCCTGAACATCAATGGCGCACAGAACATAATACCAGTGTAAAGTGATCAAGACTCTTCAACAACTCTTCGCACAAAAGGCAAATTTTCAACACACCCTTAGAGGAAACTTGGCAAGTTCCTCACTTACTTCCTGATAAGCCGGGCTGTGGTGCATACAAGGGACCGCATGTGGCCAGCACTATACTATGGAGTGATTCCTGGGGCTGTGCCCCCCCGAAATCGTCTTCATATAACCTTAAAAGTACCTGTAAGCTAGCCATCAACCAGCTCTGCTATACCAGTGTGAAAAATGTATGCTCTTGATCCAAGGAATCAGAGTTACCTTCCTCTTTCTTAAATGCAAACCAGGCGTTGTATAACTCCAATGGGTTTAGTGTGTGTGTATATATATATATATATATATATATATATATATATATGTCGTGCCGAATATGTAAAACTGGTCAATTAGCAAGAACTCATTTAAAATTAAGTCCTTTCTGAAATTTTCTCTTATACGTTTAAAGATATATTTTTTTCATTAATGTTAATGTAAAAATTTTTAATTTTGCACCAGAAGAATCTTAGAAAACTTACCTAACCTTATTATAGCAAGAGCAATTTATTTTAGCCTAACCCAACTAAATATATTTTAAATACGTTTACAATAATTTAATACTAAACAAACACAATCAAATATATTTTTTTCGTTAGGTTCAGAATGATTTTGGCGAAATTATTGCATACACAAATTTTCGCTTGTCCTATAAGGCAAGATGAGCGTTGCTATTTTAGCCAAGATGGCAAGTTCTGCCTATTCGGCACGACATATATATATATATATATATATATATATATATATATATATATATATATATATAATATATATATATATATAATATATATATATATATATATATATATATATATATATATATATATATATATTACACATACACACACATGTATGTATCAACAATAATAATAACATACTTGTGACCTTTTCGGCTCTTGGTCTGAGGAATTAGACCTGTCTGTCTCCTTCCTCAGACCGAACCTAATTACCCCCCCAATCCCCCGTTCCCTATCCCATCCTCCCCATCCTCCCCTTTTTCCGTTCCTCCTCCTCCTCCCCACCCCACCCTGGTGGCCGTGCTTTTTTTTTTTTTTTTTTTTTTTTTTTTTTCTTCGTCCGCAGGCACGCTAGTTCCTAGGTAGGGGAAAGGGTACCGGGGTCCATCCCATTCCATTGAGGTTCTTGGCGGTGGCGTAGTTTGCCGTGGAATCTGGATTGCCTGGGGATGTCCCGATCCCTCTCCAGTATCCCAGAGGGTGGCTTTGGGTGTCTCTCAGGCGACAGGTGTATCTCTGGAAGCCACCTTTCGGATTCCGGGGGTGGTGGCCAAAGGAGGTATGCTTTGTGGCGGATTTCTGGCTGCCCTCTCTTTTGTCCACCGAGGTAGCTTGGCAGATGTGAGGTTGCTATCCCGGATTGCCGGTTTACTGGCATGATGGGTAGGGTATGGCACGGGTTCCATGCTGCATCTGCGCTACTTGTGGTGCTGAGGTCCTCTTGGGAGCAGAGGGAGATTTCTGGCCCTTTCATTCCTCCTAGGAACTATCTCTCCCCGGTCCCCCCTTTTTTTATTTTTTTTTTATTTTTATTTTCTTTTCTTTCTTTTTTTTTTCTTAACAAAAAGAAAGAAGTAACCTAACCATGGCAGCCCTAGTCCATGAACCTGCTATCCCCGGGCCCCTTCTTGATACCTCACCCCATTCTGACCCCGCCTCATCTTTGGACCACTCTTCGGACACTCCTCATGCCTCTGTACCTCTTGCTGGTGCTGTTTCCTCACCCGCTTCAGGTACTGAGGCCTCGACTGACTCCTTCGATTTATCTGACCTTCGCTCTCCTCTGACTATGCTTCCGGCCTCTCCCTCTATGGTGCGGCAATTTTCGAATCGCCGACCCGTTCCACGTCGGACCAACTCTGGTCTCATGCCTAAACACCAATGACAATTACCTGCTGATGATACTTCTCCACCTCGTTCTTCTCAGAAAAGATCGACACTTCCTTCACTACCTTTCCACACTCAGTTTCAGACTGCACAATGGACTAAATTCTTCACTTTACGACCGACTTCCTCTACTGCCTATCTTTCTGACCACAGTATTGGCAAGGCACTCCTACGCCATGTTGGTAAAGATATTTCTTTTCATGCTCTTAAGAGCGGTATGCGCATCACCGTACAGAATGCTACCCAGGCTCATGAGCTTTCTCGTCTTTCCCATATCGATACTGTTCCTGTCACTATTGAAAAATACCATTCCTTCAATTCTTGTAGTGGTACCATCATTCTGCCCCATACCATAGTTCAACAAAATTTCCAGACATGTGGCACTGACATTCTTGAACAGCTGGAACTCCAAGATCTCCCAATCCTCAAGGTAGACACTTACGTTCTTCCTGCCCGCGGGCGGAGATGATACCCTAGCAATGTGGCTCATTTAACTTTTGGCAGCCGTGAACTCCCATCCTCAGTTTATGTAGCAGGACATCGGTTATAAGTTCGAAAGGTGATCCCTACACCGCAACAGTGAAGAAATTGCTGACGATTTGGCCATCCAGCAAAATATTGCAGATCTATCACCGAATGCCCAGTCTGTGGTGCCGATGACCATTGTAATACGTCTCGCAATCGACCTCCCTCTTGCCTTAATTGTCATGAGGCTCACCCTTCATACTCTCGCTGTTGTCAAGTCTACTTAAACGAATGGGAAATCAGTTACCTCAAAGAGGCAGAAGGTCTCCCTTATGCCATGGCAGTTTCTCCTCTCCACCTTCAAGGGAGACTACCTCGTGTTTCTTATTCCTGTGTTTCAAAACGCCCCCCAACTTCTGGTATCCCATCTTCTGCACCCACCTCTGTGGTTACCTCTCCCATAGTCACTCCTGTATCTAATTCTTTTGCTGTCCTCGGCTCAGACGTCCCTACTTCAACGCTTCAGTCTGATCTCGCTTCTTCGTGTTCTCTCTCACAAGCCTCAGTAGCGATGAGATCTCGTATGACACCTCCCAATCGTCCCTCTACTTCTCAAGTCAAAAAAAGGTCCGTTAACACCTCCTACCCATCTTCCACCTCCTCATTTTACCTTCCCTGTCTCTGTACCTGGTTCTCCCCCTCTCACTGGCTCTGTTACGAGTGTAGAGGTTCACCCTCCTCCTTGTACTGTACCTTCCTCCCATGTTCCCTCCCAAGTTTCTTCCTCTTCTGCCACCTCCCAGGTTTCTGCCTCTTCTGTCCCCTTCCATGCTTCTCCAGTTCCCTCCACCCTTTTGCCCTCCCCTACCTTGGTAGAGTCCAATACAGTTCCAATCTTTACTCATCCTCCCCCTACCATTTCCAATATTGTCTCCCATACGTCGTCTCTGAATTCCGAAACACTTGAAGCAATCTCTGAATATATTGCAGAGACCAAACCATCAATGGACACTGATCCACCCTCCGCTCCTTCTCTCTCCTCTGCTCCATCTGCGCAACTCCTTTCTTCACAGCGCACCGTTCCTTCACTGCTTGAACGTTTTCCACTGCCTCCGCATGTGGACTTTCCTAACCCCTCTAGTCCGTAGGAACCCTTACCTGCGGATTTCAGGTATCTTTATCATTGTCAATCATGGCCTATTTACAGTGGAATATACATGGCCTCAGGGGTAATCGGGGTGAGCTTCAGATGTTACTCTCCCAGTTTTCCCCTGTTGGTGTTTGCTTACAGGAACCAAAATTACACTCTGCTGTTATCTCTCCCATCTCAGGCTATAATTTATTGTATTCTTCAGATCCTTTTTCTGATGGGACCTTTAATGAAAGTGCCCTTCTTCTATGCACTGATATTCCGTACCATCAGCTATTTGTTCGTACTTCGCTGCATTACACAGCAGCCCATATCCACTTGCATAGGTGGTATACGCTCTGTTCTTTATATCTCTCTCCTTCTCGGGCATTATCTATTCCGGATATTGCCTTTCTTGTTTCGTCATTACCGCCACCGATTCTGTTACCTGGTGATTTTAATGCCCACCATTTCCTCTGGGGGGGTCTCACTGTGATTCCCGTGGCATTCAGTTAGAGGCTTTTCTTGCCACCCACCCCCTCCATGTTTTAAATACAGGTACTCGCACCCATTTTGATCCTCGGACTCACACTCACTCTTGCATCGATCTCTCAGTCTGCTCTTCCTCCACCGCATTAGACTTCACTTAGTCTGTTCTCCCGGACTTGCATGACAGCGATCATTTCCCAATCATTCTTACTTCCCCTTCATATTCACCACCTCTTCGCATCCCACGCTGGCAATTTGATAGGCAAATTGGAACCTTTACTCACACCTAACTGTTTTTAGAGAGGTTCCTTCTTCGTCCTCCATCGATGAGCTTTTACACCTCTTCTCGTCCTCCATTTTAACTGCAGCTTCTCATTCTATACCCCAAACTTCGAGCAGGCATTCTCAGAAATGCGTGCCTTGGTGGTCTCCTGCTTGTGCTTGTGCAGTACGTTTGAAACGCGCTGCATGGGGCAGGTACCGGTACAATAGAACCACAGAGAGACCTCTTGATTTTAAGCAGAAGCGTGCGATTGCTTGCCGTGTCATCCATGACGCTAAATGCACTTGCTGGCGAGATTGTCTCCACCATCACCTCTGCTTCCTCTGAGTGCAGTCTGGAAAAAAGTACGAAAACTGAGTGGTAAATATTCTCCTGACCCGGCTCCTGTTCTGCGGGTTGCCGGTGCTGAAATAGCAAACCCACTAGATGTTGCCAATGAAATTGGCAATCATCTGGTCCGTATTTCTCAGGGACTCCATCTATGCCCCTCATTTCTTTCCTCAAAGTCTGCCAGAGAGTTAGCACCCTTGGACTTTTCTTCTCTCAGAGAAGAACAGTATAATGTGCCTTTTACACTTTAAGAACTGGAGGCAACACTCTCAGCTTGCCGATCATTGGCAGCTGGTCCCGACGACATTCATATTCGTATGCTACATTTACATCAGTCAGCCCTTGCAGTCCTATTACGCCTTTACAATCTTATTTGGTCACAAGGAGTTCTTCCACAGCTGTGGAAATCCGCCATTGTTCTCCCTTTCTGCAAACCAGGCACTACGGGACATGAAACCTCCCACTATCGTCCCATTGCTCTTACCAGTGCAGTTTGCAAAGTGATGGAACGCCTAGTAAATAGACGTTTAGTGTGGTATTTAGAGACACACAACAGTCTCTCCACTCGTCAATATGGCTTTCGTAAGGGACGTTCTACCATAGACCCCTTACTACGCTTGGATACGTATGTTCGTAATGCCTTTGCGAATAACCACTCAGTTATTGCCATATTTTTTGACCTTGAGAAGGCATATGACACAACTTGGAGGTATAATATTTTAGCCCAAGCCCACTCCTTAGGCCTTCGAGGCAGTCTACCATCTTTCCTTAAGAACTTTTTAACTGACAGGCATTTCCGTGTTCAGGTTAATAATGTGCTCTCCCCAGACTTTATCCAAGCTGAAGGTGTCCCCCAGGGATGCGTTCTGAGCACAACACTTTTTCTCCTTGCTATTAATGATTTGGCCTCTAGTCTTCCATCAAATATTTGGTCATCACTCTATGTTGATGACTTCACTATTGCCTGTGCAGGCGCTGACTGTCACCTCATTACAGTTTCTCTCCAGCATGCAGTCGACCGTGTTTCCAATTGGGCCACCACACGTGGGTTTAAATTTTCCAGCACTAAAACCCACCAAATTACTTTCACTAGATGCTCTGTCATCTCCGATCATCCTTTGTACCTCTATGGCTCCCGTATCCCTGAATGTGATACAGTCAAGTTTCTGGGCCTCCTCTTGGATCGTAGGTTATCCTGGAAACCTCACATTACCTCTCTGAAGGCAACTTGTCACAGTCGGCTGAACCTTCTTAAAACCCTTGCTCATCTTTCATGGGGAGCTGATCGTCGAACCCTCCTTCACCTACATTCCACCCTTATTTTATCGAAACTTGATTATGGTGACCAGATCTATTCAGCGGCATCTCCTGCTACTCTCTCTAGCCTTAACCCAATTCATCACCAAGGATTACGTTTATGCCTTGGTGCTTTTCACTCTTCCCCTGTCGAGAGCCTGGTCACTGATATTAGTAGACATTCTTTATTTGTTCGTCGCCCATGTTTACTATGTCCCTTCTCTCTTCGCCTTCATTTGCTCTTGTCTTCTCTTCAGTTACCACCTTTCTATGTTCATGTAGCATCTCACTTTTCCCTACCCCCCTGGGAAGTTCCAGCTGTTCGAGTCTGTTCTTTCTCTCTCCCTTGCTCGAAAGCCCAACTGTCTACGGTCGCTTCCCGCTCTCTTTTTCTTGACCACTTTCACTCTCATTCTCATGCCATTGCTGTGTACACAGATGGCTCTAAGTCTTCTGACGGCGTAGGATTCGCAGCAGTGTTTCCGGACAGCGTCGTATGGGGGTATTTACTATCTTCGGCTAGTATTTTTACTGCTGAATTGTATGCCATCCTTGCAGCACTTATCCGTATTGCATCTATGCCTGTGTCATCATTTGTGGTTGTCTCAGACTCCCTTAGTGCTTTACAGGCTATACAAAAATTTGATACACCTCACCCCTTAGTCCTCCATATCCAACTTTGGCTATGCCGCATCTTTACCAAGCATAAAGATATTGTTTTTTGTTGGGTCCCTGGTCATGTTGACGTACAGGGCAATGAACAGGCAGACACTTCTGCACGGTCAGCAGTACATGACCTACCAGTTTCATATAGAGGTATTCCATTTACGGACTATTTTGCTGCAATATCTTCCCACCTTCACACCCATTGGCAACACCGTTGGTCTACTATGCTCGGCAACAAACTTCAATCTATTAAACCAAGTATAGGTTACTGGCTGTCTTCTTATCACCAGTGTCGAGGTTGGGAGACTACTCTCTCCCGTCTTCACATTGGCCATACTCGTCTTACTCACGGATATCTCATGGAGAGGCGCCCTGCTCCTCTCTGTGAGAATTGTCAGGTTCCATTATCAGTCAGCCACATTCTGTTGGACTGCCCACTTTATCAACGAGCACGCAGAATTTACCTCTGTCGTCGTCTTCGCTCCACTGCTCTCTCTTCACCTTCCCTTCTCGCTGATGGACCCACCTTTCATCCGGACTCTCTCATTGACTTTTTGACAACAACTGACTGACTTCACAAATTCTGATACCTTCAGCCCTTTCTCCATCAATCTCTTGCTACCCTCTACCCCCGTACTATCCCCTGCCCCACTGTTTTCTGTAACCTACTGATCATCCCTCCTCCCTTCTGCCATCCAATACCCTCGCTTCCTTCCCTACCCTGCAGCGCTGTATAGCCCTTGTGGCTTAGCGCTTCTTTTTTATGCTTGTGAACCCTGACGTTAATAATATTCTTGTGCTCATGGTGAACCTTGAAGCCTTGTGAACCCCTGATGTTAATAATATTGTCTCACTGTGGCCATGGTGAACCTTGAAGCTTGTGAACCCTGACGTTAATAATATTGCCTCACTGTGGTCATGGTGAACCTTGAAGCCTTGTGAACCCCTGATGTTAATAATACTGTCTCACTGTGGTCATGGTGAACCTTGAAGCCTCGTGAACCCCTGACGTTAATAATATTGTCTCACTGTGGTCATGGTGAACCTTGAAGCCTCGTGAACCCCTGACGTTAATAATATTCTTGTGCTCATGGTGAACCTTGAAGCCTTGTTAACCCCTGACGTTGACAATATTATCTCACTGTGGTCATGGTGAACCTCGAAGCCTTGTTAACCCCTGACGTTGACAATATTGTCTCACTGTGGTCATGGTGAACCTCGAAGCCTCGTGAACCCCTGACGTTGACAATATTGTCTCACTGTGGTCATGGTGAACTTCGAAGCCTCGTGAACCCCTGACGTTGACATTATCATCTCACTGTGGTCATGGTGAACCTCGAAGCCTTGTGAACCCCTGACGTTGACAATATTGTCTCACTGTGGTCATGGTGAACCTCGAAGCCTCGTGAACCCCTGACGTTGACAATATTGTCTCACTGCGGTCATGGTGAACCTCGAAGCCTCGTGAACCCCTGACGTTGACAATATTGTTTCACTGCGGTCATGGTGAACCTCGAAGCCTCGTGAACCCCTGACGTTGACAATATTGTCTCACTGCGGTCATGGTGAACCTCGAAGCCTCGTGAACCCCTGACGTTGACAATATTGTCTCACTGCGGTCACGGTGAACCTCGAAGCCTCGTGAACCCCTGACGTTGACAATATTGTCTCACTGCGGTCACGGTGAACCTCGAAGCCTCGTGAACCCCTGACGTTGACAATATTGTCTCACTGCGGTCACGGTGAACCTCGAAGCCTCGTGAACCCCTGACGTTGACAATATTGTCTCACTGCGGTCACGGTGAACCTCGAAGCCTCGTGAACCCCTGACGTTGACAATATTGTCTCACTGCGGTCATGGTGAACCTCGAAGCCTCGTGAACCCCTGACGTTGACAATATTGTCTCACTGCGGTCATGGTGAACCTCGAAGCCTCGTGAACCCCTGACGTTGACAATATTGTCTCACTGCGGTCATGGTGAACCTCGAAGCCTCGTGAACCCCTGACGTTGACAATATTGTCTCACTGCGGTCATGGTGAACCTCGAAGCCTCGTGAACCCCTGACGTTGACAATATTGTCTCACTGCGGTCATGGTGAACCTCGAAGCCTCGTGAACCCCTGACGTTGACAATATTGTCTCACTGCGGTCATGGTGAACCTCGAAGCCTCGTGAACCCCTGACGTTGACAATATTGTCTCACTGCGGTCATGGTGAACCTCGAAGCCTCGTGAACCCCTGACGTTGACAATATTGTCTCACTGCGGTCATGGTGAACCTCGAAGCCTCGTGAACCCCTGACGTTGACAATATTGTCTCACTGCGGTCATGGTGAACCTCGAAGCCTCGTGAACCCCTGACGTTGACAATATTGTCTCACTGCGGTCATGGTGAACCTCGAAGCCTCGTGAACCCCTGATGTTGACAATATTGTCTCACTGCGGTCATGGTGAACCTTGAACCTCGTGAACCCCTGACGTTGACAATATTGTCTCACTGCGGTCATGGTGAACCTTGAAGCCTCGTGAACCCCTGACGTTGACAATATTGTCTCACTGTGGTCATGGTGAACCTGCTCTTCACTGAATCTATTTTACACTTCTTTCCATATTGATATTGTAGCACGTAGACTTGGGACCAGGCGCTTCAGGATCTGTGTACCCCCCCCTCTCTCTCTCTCTCTCTCTCTCTCTCCCTCAGTCTCCAGAGGGTATAATTTCAGTTTTCTGAAGCGTTCATAATAATTAACTGTTTTATTGGTTATATGCGGGCGGTAAATGCACTGTTTTTCCAACTATATCTTCTGCCTTGAACGTTGTTGTCAACAAAGAAAATGTAGCTTAAATGTCACCACTGACATTTCTCTTGTTTTGAAAGTTCTCATTATCAACTCCGTCGTTTTCCCCGACTTTGACAGCATCTGCTGTAGAAAATATATAGGCCTACTGGCCTTATTACAACCAGGATCATTTTACAACCACCACATCTGTGATTTGGTTACATACCTTAACCTTTAATGGGTTCCCAGAGTTCTACTCCCAGTGCCCGGCCTTGGGCCAGGCTCGCCTGGTGCTTGCCTGGTCAACCAGGCAAGCTGGTGGTGGCCACCAATTATTACCCTACTGTCTCATCCCAGAACCCAACCCCCCTGGTTCTCTAGTCACCCTGGTTCTCTGTAGTCACCCTGGTTCTCTGTAGTCACCCTGGTGCTCTCTAGTCACCCTGGTTCTCTAGTCACCCTGGTTCTCTGTAGTCACCCTGGTTCTCTGTAGTCACCCTGGTGCTCAGTAGTCACCCTGGTGCTCTGTAGTCACCCTGGTGCTCTGTAGTCACCCTGGTGCTCAGCAGTCACCCTGGTGCTCAGCAGTCACCCTGGTGCTCTGTAGTCACCCTGGTGCTCTGTAGTCACCCTGGTGCTCTGTAGTCACCCTGGTGCTCAGCAGTCATCCTGTTGCTCAGCAGTCACCCTGGTGCTCTATAGTCACCCTGGTGCTCTGTAGTCACCCTGGTGCTTAGCAGTCACCCTGGTGCTCTGTAGTCACCCTGGTGCTCTATAGTCACCCTGGTGCTCTGTAGTCACCCTGGTGCTCTATAGTCACCCTGGTGCTCAGTAGTCACCCTGGTGCTCAGTAGTCACCCTGGTGCTCAGCAGTCATCCTGGTGCTCAGCAGTCATCCTGGTGCTCAGCAGTCATCCTGTTGCTCAGTAGTCATCCTGGTGCTCTGTAGTCACCCTGGTGCTCTGTAGTCACCCTGGTGCTCTGTAGTCACCCTGGTGCTCAGCAATCACCCTGGTGCTCAGCAGTCATCCTGGTGCTCAGCAGTCATCCTGTTGCTCAGCAGTCATCCTGTTGCTCAGTAGTCATCCTGGTGCTCTGTAGTCACCCTGGTGCTCTGTAGTCACCCTGGTGCTCTGTAGTCACCCTGGTGCTCTGTAGTCACCCTGGTGCTCTGTAGTCACCCACTGCCATACAAGGGCAAGGTTACCATTGTATGGCAGGGTTGCCACACACTGTATGGCAACTCTGCCATATTTATTAGAAAACGTTTCCACCATAAACACATCTATCAAAAACCTCACTACGAAACGCAGCCCCACACCTCTAACATCTGCACCAGGCGTCTACACTATTCCCTGTGGATTCTGTCCCAAGAAATATGTAGGCGAGACAGGCAGAGATCTTGCAGTCCGCCTGAATGAGCATCGAAATGCCTCTAACAGAGACGATGTAAGGTACGCCTGTGTCCTCCACAGAGACTCCACGGGGCATTTGATGAACTGGAATGAGGCACAACTCGTTCTCACCGAACCAGACCTCAGACGCCGACGGTGCCTAGAAGCCTCACTAATCGCCGTCACCGACACTATAGAACGCAACACTGGAAACTACAAAATTTCAAAAACATTGGCATACATGATACTTAAGCACCACCAACCCAACAACACAGGAGTCACATGATTTCATCGTCTACCCGTCCTCATCCCAACATGACATTCTTCAGGTCACCGTGCGTCACTCACACCTCACTTTCCGCCTATATATATAATGTCTTTCTACCTCTGTATGTTAGAAGCGATCAAGGTCCCAGGACCGAAGCGTTTTCTAATAAATATGTCATAGTGTTTGCTTACGTGTCTTTCTAAACCAGATTATGATGTATATTTATCGCCTACATTCCAGGAAGTATAGTTTAGGGGACTCCAGGTGTTTTCAATAATTCTGGTGATTAAATTTATACAGGCAGTGAAGTCTGTGTGGATATTATCCAGTCCTGAGATTTCACCTAGAAGGTGGTGTTAGTGTGCAGCAATGTTCCAGTACAGAAAACATGCAACTCGAAGGTCATCTTACGCCTGACATCTCTTGTTTTGAAGGCTTTAGTTATCCTGCCTACCAATCTATCAATTTTCTTGTGATTATGATAACATCAGTTATCGTAGTTGAGAAAACAAAACTAGTAACCGGAAACTTTATTCAGATGTTTCGCCTGCACACCAAGCTTGTTAAGTTATGTCTGCAATGCAGACATAACTTTAAGTGTATGCAAAACAACCATGGGGAGAGTTGAGTGACAGCTCTAGGCCTTTCGTGTTGCAATCAACACACCAGGAGCTTGCAATGTTGCAGAAAAGTCTTTTCTGCAATATTGCAAACTCCTGAAGAAAAGCCTAGAGCTATCGTCCAACACTCGCCCCCGTGGTTGTTCTGCATCTTGTACTGCTTGTTCGCATTTTTTGCACTGTCTGCATAGTTTGGAATTACTGATTTTGTGTTTATCATCTATATCTCGTCAACATTTCCATACAATCTACTGTTGTAACACTCTTCAAGTCCCTTATATTCCTCCTCTGCTCTACTGAGTGCTTTGATTGTTTCATACTCCATTTTAGTTTTTGATTCCTCAATTTTCCCATAACGGAGAAACAGGAACTTGCCCTCGATGAAGATATTTCTAGAAGCTCACTGGAAGACAGGGATAATATCAGCTGGAGATTTACTGTGTCATCACTGGAAGACAGCAATAATATCAGCTGGAGATTTACTGTGTCATCACTGGAAGACAGCAATAATATCAGCTGGAGATTTACTGTGTCATCACTGGAAGACAGGGATAATATCAACTGGAGATTTACTGTGTCATCACTGGAAGACAGGGACAATATCAGCTGGAGATTTACTGTGTCATCACTGGAAGACAGGGATAATATCAACTGGAGATTTACTGTGTCATCACTGGAAGACAGGGACAATATCAGCTGGAGATTTACTGTGTCATCACTGGAAGACAGGGATAATATCAACTGGAGATTTACTGTGTCATCACTGGAAGACAGGGACAATATCAGCTGGAGATTTACTGTGTCATCACTGGAAGACAGGGATAATATCAACTGGAGATTTACTGTGTCATCACTGGAAGACAGGGACAATATCAGCTGGAGATTTACTGTGTCATCACTGGAAGACAGGGATAATATCAACTGGAGATTTACTGTGTCATCACTGAAAGACAGGGATAATATCAACTGGAGATTTACTGTGGCATCACTGGAAGTTAGTTAGTTTAATATGTTTATTATGCACCCCATACCCATCCTGTGGGCGGTAGTCAAAAGATTACAGAGGTACATAATGGGTCCAGGGACTGGGCCTCAAAGTTTTGATAGCTGAGCAAGTTACAGAGGTAATGAATTCACAATTTACAAAGGTAATGAACTCCAGGTAGGTCTAGTCACAATCATGACAAGTTACAAAGGTATTTACAGATTACAGAGGTACACAATGGGTCCAGGGACCGGGCTCCAAAGTTTTGATGGCTGAACTAGGTACAAGGTAATGAACTCACAAGTTACAAAGGTAATGAATACTGTAAGAATGGTTACTTACGTTTATACATGGCTGCAATCATGAACAAATTTTAGAGTAATGAGCATTCACACTTCCACACCCGGTCACAACTGTAGTGAGTTATTGGTGCAAATGTTGATTGCTGAGTCTCTCACACACACACACACACACACACACACACACACAAATTCATACACACACACACAAACACACACACACACACACACACACACACACACACACACATACACAAACTCATACACACACGCACACACACTCATACACACACACACACTCATACACACACACACACACACACACACACACACACACTCATACACATACACACACACACACACACACACATGCACATATGTGGTAATGCTTTAATTACAGCTAGCAAAGTCAGGGTATTTCTCCAGAATGGTCTGTAATATACCACTGTGGATAAAATACTTAGCCATTTCTTGAACACTTCTGAGTGAGTTGTTTCTAAATTCATTAATTTTATCGCA
The DNA here is from genome assembly GCF_038502225.1 of Cherax quadricarinatus. NCBI lineage: Eukaryota > Metazoa > Arthropoda > Malacostraca > Decapoda > Parastacidae > Cherax > Cherax quadricarinatus. The sequence goes on from NC_091376.1 coordinate 3,398,342, forward strand.
CTCCAGTACATAATGACGCAGGGTGTGACAATAATCCATCTGGCAAAGTTTACATTTCGTTTGGTCTACATCTGGTGGTGGTGATTTAACCTGCCAAAGATACTTGTAACCCAGCCGGAGCCGGGCGGTAGTGACATCCAAGAGTCTGCTTATTTTGTTGGATGCACCATAGACATGTGGCTCCTCCTGCACGATAGAATGATGATAGATGGACTCACTGGTGTCAATCTCCCTGAGCCTTAAGTCCATAAAATTCAGCTGAAGTTCTTTTCGTATTATTGTTCTCAAACTACTACCTGACAAGCCAAGATTGCAATCTACTCCCTCTTTGAAAGCATACAGCTTAGCCAATTTATCAGTTCTATCATGCATCTGAAGACCAATGTGAGATGGAATCCACAGCATGTGCACTCTGACTCCATTGTCCACAATCCTACCATACCTGTGTCTGGCTTCTGACACAAGCATGCCACAATTTATGCTTAATGAGTTGAGAGCATTTATGGATGACAGAGAATCAGTTACAATTAAACTGTCAATCTTTGATACATAGATGCATTTCAGTGCAAGGAGTATGGCAAACAGTTCTGTCTGAAGGGTAGAGGCCCAATTATTGATGCGTGCTCCAATTTCTTTAAGAGAGCCATCACTCTGTACGACAACAGCAGCACTACCAGCTGCACCAGTGGATTGGTGAACAGAACCATCAACGTAAATAATTTGCGAGAGTGTGTGCTGTGTGACTAAGTTATCAATACAGCTTAAGGCCTCATGTTTGGCTTCAAGGCGAAGTTTTGGTTGTGATTTAAGTAGTAGTTTGGGGGGGAAATGGAGGAATGGTAGTTTGGAATGGGGTAATATTCCATGGAGCGGAGAAGTGCCGCTGTTGCCTTACTTGACATAGATCATGTATCTGATTCATGCGGAGGTCGGTTCCAGTCTTTTCGATCCATCTGGAGGAGTGTTCACCAGTGCTGAGGAAAGTTTGGAGGGCTTCTGTGCAGGGGTTTGAATGAGCTTGCCTGAGCATATTAACCCCAATTAGGATATTTCTTTCAGTAACACGATCTCTGATGCTTGGAACATCAAGTTCTTTTTGCATATTTAAAATTTTGGCAGTACGAGGGCATCCTAGGATGATCATCATTGCTTCGTTCTGCAGTTTTTCCAGCCCTCCAAGCTTCCAGTCAGACACAAGAGCAAGTAGTGGCGCAGCATAATCAACCAATGATCTAATATAAGCAAGATACATCATTTTCACAATTTTAACATTAGCACCATACCTGGGGTGAAGCCCTGCCACAACTCTAAGTGCTCTTAGTCGTTCTTTGTATTGGCGACAAAGTCTTGTTACAACAGGTCCAAGTAGTGGAACCTCAAAGCCTAGATACCTGTATCTGCTTACATATTCTAGAAGAGACCCATCATGCAATTGGATCTGACGAACTGTGCCTCTCTGTCGAGGAGGACGCCTATTGAGTATCTTTGTTTTATCAGTAGAGATTATCAACCCCAGGTCCTGACACGAGGCTAGTACATGATTAAGAATGTTTTGGGTGTTGGAGAATCCGGTGGTGTGAAACATTATATCATCAGCAAAACTAATCATCACTGCATCACAGGGATAATATCAACTGGAGATTTACTGTGTCATCACTGGATGCCACTCATACAAATTCTAGTATCTGCACAACATGAAACGGTGCTATAATTTATATTTGTCTATGTCAGATACGAGAATTAGAGAAATGAAGCAAATATTGTGCCGTGAGGAACAATTTTTCACCGATTCTCTGATTTTACTTGTTCATTGTTATTATTTATTACTGGTGTTCGATCTGCTATGAAATAAAAATTCCATCTACCAACTTTTCAAGCTATCATTGTTGCAGGCAATTTATATGTTATTATTCCATGGTCACATTTGTATAAGTTTTTTTACAAAGTCTGTCCAATTGTAGAAAAACTCTGGGAACTCTCAGAGATACATCAAAGGTACGTTACATCGCCTTTTTGTCTGTCTTCCAGTGTATGCAAGATCAATGATGTAATGGTCCAGTAGCTGGGAGAGGCAGGAACGACCTGCTCTAAACACGCTGCCCTGGCTTGTGCAACTCTCGAGATCATGTTTTTTTTTTTTCATATTTTTTTGCCATTTTAGTGGAGTCGAGTGGTGCCAGTGGTTTTAGTAACTGTGGGAGGACTCCTGTGTCCTAGTGCCTTCTCCATACCAATTTGAAGCATGCCAGTGATTTTTTTTTTTTGTAAATTTTTAATATGTAGTTCCACTAGTCTGAGCTATACCCCCACACCACAATTACCACCACATTAACCACCTCTCAATACCCTTAACATCAGCAACACCTCCAGCAGTAAGAAGAGTAGACGGGCGTGTCTGGGCGATGTCCTGGTGGAGCCAACTTAAGGCCTGACTGGGTGTCTCCATTACATAACTAGACACATGACTCACACATCACTATTATTTTTATTATCACAGTGCCCAGGAAATGGAATGACTGAGGCTGGGTACAGTTCTGAGGTTTAAGGAGCACTTTGACCTGGTAGATCACTCAGGGCTCTTGTTATTAGAGACAACACACACAAGAACATCTCAGGTAAAGTTAACAAATATAAAACTACTAACATAACATGCACAACAAATATATTATCATACAAAGTTAAAATAACCATCAGTCAAAATCTCTTTAGTGTTAGTAATGAGCAAAGACTCCTTAAAAGTTCTCCCTGGTCCCTACAGGCACCTCGGTAATTTTGTAAATCACAGTGCGAGCAAAAAAGTCCCAAGTCATGGACAGTCAGAATGTGTTCCACAGTCAGCTGCACAACACAAACTACACAAAGGGGCGCAGGAGCACCTAAAACAGGCGGTTGTGGGTGTGATGTGTATCTGGTTCTCAGTCGACACAGAATCATCACACAGTTTTGATTTTTATTGAAGGAAGAACATCAAATACCCCATGCTCTTCTGAACTTCGTATAATCTTTTGCATGTCTGTAGATTTACTGATCCTGCCATTTTCCAAGGACATTTATAGGTGCTCACAAAGTCACTTATATACCAAGGTCGAAAAAGCAGCCTTCACCTCAGCATTTGTCAAAGAATAAATAGGCACAGTACCGTGACTGGAACAATACACAAATAACCCGCACATAGGACAGAAGAGCTTACGACGACGTTTCGGTCCGACTTAGACCATTTACAAGTCGTCGACATAAGTTTCTCTCTCTTATGTGCTGGTTATTTGTATGCGGATCTCTCTCTCTTCTTTTAACACCAACATATTCCTACCAACATAACAGAGACCCGAGCACTGGGTAAACTGCAATCCACCTTAACTTGCTAACAGGATGAGAGCACCGAGGATATCGTGGAGCTTTTGAGTGACCAATTTCCCCTCTGGATCATTATCCAGACAACGTCTCAGACTGAAAATCGTTCAAGAGAGAGCAAACCACTCGTCTCAAGATTCCTCTACAAAATATGGGTTAGTTACGAATATGTTAATGCAACGGTATTGCTACTCCATAATTTCATATGGGAATTTACATAGGCCTCGCTAGTGGGCCGACACTGAAGTGAGTCAGCGTGACTACCCCTTGGACAACACCTCCCCTTTTTTGACAGGATTTAATAATTATAACTATCAGTTGTATCATATACTTGTAGAAATTATTATTATAACTCGCCAACTACCTCCTGGAGATCCTCACTCTCATGGCTCGGTTTCAAAGTCTCCTATGAGGCCTGGTCACAGACCGGGCCGCGGGGGCGTTGACCCCAGAAACCCTCTCCAGGTATCTCCAGGTATAGGAAAGATTACAGAGCTAAGAACTGCTAAAAACCCTACAGGAAAGTTATAAAATTCATCTGACAAAAAATATGACCAACAATCCTGCCAAGAGTGCTAAACTTGAACTGACTTTCGTGTCACAGGAAAGTAGCACCTAATGTTTGAGATTCAGGGGATTACGTTCCCCACAGCTCGGTCTCAGACCACCAGCCCTTACACATTGGAAAGGAAATTTCATACGATTAAGAACCTCGTACAGAAGTGTATACTGAATACACTCAGTCACTAAATCTTTCATTTCATCTTTCCGTGTATATTCTCTCTCTCTCTCTCTCTCTCTCTCTCTCTCTCTCTCTCTCTCTCTCTCTCTCTCTCTCTCTCTCTCTCTCTCTCTCTCTCTCTCTCTCTCTCTCTCTCTCTCTCTCTCTCTCTCACACATACACAGTTTTACGACAGGTTACAGCAGTAAGACGAGAGAGGGGTGGGTAAATTGCATTTCCTTGGACTGCAAGAAGGTTTTCGACACAGTTCCACACGAGATTAGTGCAAAAGCTGGAGGATCGGAAACGCATAACAGGAAAGGCATTGCAATGGATCAGAGAATACCTGACAGGAAAGCAACAACGAGTCATGGCACGTGACGAAGTGCCAGACTGGGTGCCTGTGACGAGCGGGGGTTCCACAAGGGTCAGTTCTAGGACCGGTGTTGTTTCTGGTATATGTGAATGATATAACAGAAAGGATAGATTCAGAAGTGTCCCTGTTTGCAGATAATGTGAAGTTAATGAGAATTAAATCGGATAAGGATCAGGCAGGATTACAAAAGGATCTGGACAAGCTGCAAGCCTGGTCCAGCAAATGGCTCCCGGAGTTTAACCCCACCAAGTGTAAAGTCATGAAGATTGGGGAAGGTCAAGGGAAAAAACCGCAGAATACAGGCTAGGGGGCCAAACACTACAAACCTCACTGGAGGAAAAGGATCTCGGATGAGTATAACACCGAGCACATCTCAATCAAAGAACCACATCAACCAAATGACTGCTGCAGCATATAGGCGCCTGGCAAACCTAAAAATAGTGTTTCGGCACCTCGGTAAGGAATCATTCATGACTCTGCACACCGTGTACGTCAGGCCCATACTGGAACATGCAGCAGTAGTGTGGAATCCACACCTGGCCAAGCACTTCAGGAAATTAGAGAAAGTGCAAAGGTTTGCAGAAAGACTAGTCCCGGAGGTAAGGGGCATGTCTTACGAGGAGAGGTTAAGGGAAATCAATCTGACAACACTGGGGGACAGGAGAGAGATGATAACGACATAAAATACTGAGGAGAATCGACAAGGTGGACAGAGACAGGATGTTCCAGAGATGGGACACAGCAACAAGGGGTCACAATTGGAAGTTGAACAATCAGATGAGCCACAGGGATGTTAGGAAGAAGTTTTTCAGCCACAGAGTTATCAGGAAGTGGAACAATCTGGAGAGTGATATAGTGGAGGCAGGACCATACACAGGTGTAACATAAGGTATGATAAAACTCATGGAGCAGTGAGAGTGGACCTAGTAGCGACCAGTGAAGAGGTGAGGCCAGGAGCTATGACCCGACTCCCTGCAACCCCCCCTCCACACACACCTTCTCTGGTAACTACAATGGTTGTGTGGTGTCGACAAACCATGACAACAACAAGGCATGATTCACATGGCAGTCATTTGTAAGTTGAAACATTCAGAGCAACATGTTTACAACACTATTACAGTGTGTTGCAGGTGTAAAATGTGTCATTATTGCAGTAATGTTACTTCACAGGAGACAGCAACACCTGTGCTGCTTCTTACACATCTCTATTATTACATACACGGCAAGCGTTAAATAAGTAAGGGATCACACAAGGCCTGGGGAACGGCATTTAATCAGGTTGATCCAAGGAAGGAGAGGGCATGCTTGTGAAGTAAGTGTTGCACTCTGAGGTCTGGCTGTCCAGCCTCAGGTCTGGCTGTCCAGCCTGAGGTCTGGCTGCCCAGCCTGAGGTCTGGCTGCCCAGCCTGAGGTCTGGCTGCCCAGCCTGAGGTCTGGCTGCCCAGCCTGAGGTCTGGCTGCCCAGCCTGAGGTCTGGCTGCCCTTACGTGCATCGTTGTATTTACCAAAACTGGATAACACAGCAGTGTGTTGCTGCATTATTCTATACGATAGTCACATAGTGGCAACACCAGCAGTGTTGCCACTATGTAATTATATAGAATAGTGTAGCAGTATATGATATTACACAGTTGCAACACCAGCGGTGTGTTGCTACTGTGTCCTATATGACAGTTACACAGTGGTAACACTAGCAATGTGTTGCTGTGTCCTATATGACAGTTACACAGTGGTAACACTAGCAGTGTGTTGCTGTGTCCTATATGACAGTTACACAGTGGTAACACTAGCAGTGTGTTGCTACTGTGTCCTATATGACAGTTACACAGTGGTAACACCAGCAATGTGTTGCTGTGTCCTATATGACAGTTACACAGTGGTAACACTAGCAGTGTGTTGCTACTGTGTCCTATATGACAGTTACACAGTGGTAACACCAGCAATGTGTTGCTACTGTGTCCTATATGACAGTTACACAGTGGTAACACTAGCAATGTGTTGCTACTGTGTCCTATATGACAGTTACACAGTGGTAACACTAGCAATGTGTTGCTACTGTGTCCTATATGACAGTTACACAGTGGTAACACCAGCAGTGTGCTGCTACTGTGTCCTATATGACAGTTACACAGTGGTAACACCAGCAGTGTGTTGCTACTGTGTCCTATATGACAGTTACACAGTGGTAACACCAGCAGTGTGTTGCTACAGTGTCTTATATGACAGTTACACAGTGGTAACACTAGCAATGTGTTGCTACAGTGTTCTATATGACAGTTACACAGTGGTAGCACCAGCAGTGTGTTGCTACACTATCTTATATGATAGTGACAGTGGGATGAGTGGCTATGTTCCCCCTGTCATATTCGTGACTATGAAATTAGAGTCGCTAATGAATCAAAGACTAATCCAAAGGGGTTCTTTCAAGTGTATAGGACGAAGGTGAAGGAAAAAGTAGGACCTCTGAAAATTGGGAATGGACAGCTGACGGATAATGAACTGGAAATGTGTTCCTTATTTAATGACTATTTTTTGTCAGTTTTTACACAGGAAGATGTAAATGAGATTCCAGAAATTAACAATTATTTAGTTCCTGATGAATTTCAACTAATATTACTGTCACGAGGGACATGGTTATTAAACAGATAGACAAACTGAAGCAAAATAAGTCCCCGGGACCCGATGAGTTGTTTTCAAGGGTACTTAAGGAATGCAAGATGGAGCTTAGTCAGCCATTAACGAGTGTGTTTAATGCGTCCATCCTTACCGGTGTTGTGCCAGAGTTGTGGAAGATGGCTAATGTGGTTCCTATATTCAAATCAGGGGATAAGTCCACTCCTTCAAATTACCGTCCAATAAGCCTGACATCTAAAGTGGGCAAGTTATTAGAATCAATTATAGCTGACATTATTAGAAGTCACCTTGAAGAGCATAATTTGATTAATGAATCTCAGCATGGATTCATGAGAGGTCGTTCCTGCTTGACAAATTTACCTACGTTCTTCAATAGAACATCTGAGGCCGTAGACAGTGATAAACAGTATGATATTGTTTATTTGGATTTTAGTAAAGCCTTCTATAGAGTACCTCACAAGAGACTCTTAAGAAAAGTGGCAGTTCATGGTGTAGGAGGTAAAGTTCTAGCATGGATAGAGGCATGGCTTACCAATAGAAAGCAGAGTGTTACCATTAATGGGGTCAAATCTGAATGGGGATTAGTCACTAGTGGCGTTCCACAAGGATCAGTTTTAGGCCCTCTCTTGTTCATAATTTACATTAATGACCTTGATGAAGGGATTACGAGTGACACGAGTAAATTGGCTGATGATGCAAAGATAGGCCGTATAATTCATTATGAGAAGGATAGCAATGAACTCCAGGAGGATTTGGACAAATTAATGTCTTGGTCCACAAAAATGGCAGATGAAGTCCAATGTGGATAAGTGCAAGGTACTAGGTCCTTGGTAATGAAAATAACACTCAAAGCTATAAACTAGGTGAAGTAGAACTTGATCATACAGAATGGACATAGACTCATTAGAGAACATACAGAGAAGAATGACTAAAATGATTTACTGTGTAAGGAACCTCCCGTATGAAGATAGACTTAAAGCTTTAAATCTCCACTCTCTGGAGAGGCGTAGAATGAGGGGAGATATCATTGAAGTGTATAAGTGGATGACGGGCATAAACAAGGGAGATATTAATAAAGTACTGAGGGTGTCGAACCAGGTAAGAACCAGAAATAATGGATTTAAGTTGGATAAATTTAGATTTAGAAAGGACATAGGTAAGTACTGGTTTTCTAACAGAGTTGTAGATGCGTGGAACAGTCTTCCCAGTGGGGTGATAGAGGCTAGGACCTTGGGTAGCTTTAAGAAGAGACTGGACAAATATATGAGTGGGAGGGGCTGGGTTTGATTGGTGTTGGGGGGTGCGGGAGTTGTTTCTTGAGTAGCTTTAGGTAGATGTCGTTTTGATAAGGACCTGCCTCGTATGGGCCAGTAGGCCTTCTGCAGTGTTCCTACATTCTTATGTTCTTATGTTCTTATGTTCTAATGTAAAAAAGACTTGGGAGTCATGGTAAGCAGAAATCTAAAGCCAAGACAACAGTGCCTAAGTGTGCGCAACAAGGCCAACAGATTACTTGGATTTATCTCAAGATGTATAAGTAACAGAAGTCCAAAAGTTATTTTACAGCTCTATACATCACTAGTGAGGCCTCATTTAGATTATGCTGCTCAGTTTTGGTCTCCTTACTACAGGATGGACATAGACTCATTAGAGAACATACAGAGAAGAATGACTAAAATGATTTACTGTGTAAGGAACCTCCCGTATGAAGATAGACTTAAAGCCTTAAATCTCCACTCTCTGGAGAGGCGTAGAATGAGGGGAGATATCATTGAAGTGTATAAGTGGATGACGGGCATAAACAAGGGAGACATTAATAAAGTACTGAGGGTGTCGAACCAGGTAAGAACCAGGAATAATGGATTTAAGTTGGATAAATTTAGATTTAGAAAGGACATAGATAAGTACTGGTTTTCTAACAGAGTTGTAGCTTTAAGAAGAGATTGGACAAATATATGAGTGGGAGGGACTGGGTTTGATTGGTGTCATTGGGTACGGGAGTAAATTCTTGGGTAGCTTTGGGTAGAGGTCATTTTGATAAGGACCTGCCTTGTACGGGCCAGTAGGCCTTCTGCAGTGTTCCTCCATTCTTATGTTCTTATATTCCATCACGCGGGATGGTTAATATAGTGTACATAATTTTTAGTTCCTAAAGTACATAATAAAACTTATACAGACCATAGCTGACATCAATGACATACTATATAGAAAGTGCCTGGTTATGCCCGGTGGTCTGGTGGCTAAAACTCCCGCTTCACACACGGAGGGCCCGGGTTCGATTCCCGGCGGGTGGAAACATTTCGACACGTTTCCTTACACCTGTTGTCCTGTTCACCTAGCAGCAAATAGGTACCTGGGTGTTAGTCGACTGGTGTGGGTCGCATCCTGGGGGACAAGATTAAGGACCCCAATGGAAATAAGTTAGACAGTCCTCGATGACGCACTGACTTTCTTGGGTTATCCTGGGTGGCTAACCCTCCGGGGTTAAAAATCCGAACGAAATCTTATCTTATCTTATCTTATGCAGAATATTTCTGGCAACTTTGGTTTATGTCTCCAGGATGCGACCCACACCAGTAGACTAACGCCCAGGTACCTACTTAATGCTAGATGAACAGGGACAACAGGTGTAAGGAAATACACCCAATGTTTCCGCCCGTAACTGGGATCGAACCACGAACACTCATGTGCAAGCTGAGTGCGCTACCAACCGAGCTACGGGACACAGTAGTTCTGAAGTGAGTCAGTCTGTGCTACCTGGAGGGTATTCCAGGGATCCATGACCAGGTCTCCCGGTAGATCAGGACCTGATGAATTAGGCTGTTACTGCTGGCCGCACGTAGTCCAACGTACGAACCACAGTCCGGCTGGTCCGACACTGACTTTAGGTATCTGTCCAGCCCCCTCTTGAAGACAGCCAGGGGTCTACTGGTAATTCCTCTTATGGCTGGTGGGAGGCTGTTGAACAGTCTTGGGTCCCGGACACTTAGTGTTTTCTCTTAGTGTACTAATGGCGCCCCTACTTTTCAATGGGGGTTATGTTGCACCGCCTGCCAAGTCTTTTGTTTTCATAGGGAGTGATTTCTAGGCCCGTACACCATGTACATGTACAAGGTATACAGGCCTAGCTGACATCAATGACATACTACTATATAGAAAGCCGCTTGTTATGCTGGGCATTTCGGGTAAATTACGTTAATTTTGTCCCAGTATGCGACCTACACCAGTCCACTAACACCCAGGTTCCTATTTTTACTGATGGATGAACATGGACAACAAATGTAAGGAAACACACCTGTTCCACCCTTGCCGGGAATCGAACCCGGACTCTCAGCGTGTGAAGCGAGAGCTTTGCCTACCAGGCCACGGGCCACCCTAAAGTATTCCATTCGATGTTCAGAGATAAAGCTGTTTCAAGAGTTTCCTTCTAGCAGAACTGGAGTTACTATTACAGGCGGTGGTGTGTGTGTGGTTGAGGGATGTAGTGGTTGGTGAGTTGGGTGGTGGTGGTGGTGAGGGGCAGTAAGACAGGACTTTGGTGCTACTCAACCATTACCCGGCGTTCTTTCTCCTGCCCAGAACTTATTCCTCCTCACCTACCCCCACCTGCCCACGCCCCACAACCTGCCCACGCCCCACCACACAATCACTCACACAGTGAGTATCCTGGTCATCAACACCACTACACAAGCCTTCACTCACGCATTAAAACAAACTTTTAAATACCAAGTACAATGGCAGTCGTAACTTTGCTCACACAAATCATTCCCCCGTGAAAGAGGCTTGACAGACGATGGAAAATACCCACAGTGAAAAGCAAGGGCGAGGGAAACTCATTGTGAAGGAACCAAGACTATTCAACGTCCTTCATTCGTGAGGGAGATTACCAACAGACCCCTGGCTGCCTTCCAGAAGAAACTGGACAAGTTTCTTTAGTTACTGATCAACTGGGCTGTAGTGCTTTATACTGGACTGTGTTGTTAGAACCAATAACCTGGTTGATCAGTCATCCATCGGGAGGCCTGGTCCAGGACCGGGCTGCAGAGGCATTGACCCTAGAAAAGAACATAAGAACATAAGAAAAGAGGAACACTGCAGCAAGCCTGTTGGCCCATACTAGGCAGGTCCTTTACAATTCATCCCACTAACAAACATTTGACCAACCCAATTTTCAATGCCACCCAAGAAACATGCTCCGATGTGCAAGCCCCTCTCAAATCCAACCCCTCCCACTCATGTACTTATCCAACCTAAATTTGAAACTACCCAAAGTCCTAGCCTCAATAACCCAACTAGGTAGACTGTTCCACTCATCAACTACCCTATTTCCAAACCAATACTTTCCTATGTCCTTTCTAAATCTAAACTTATCTAATTTAAATCCATTACTGCGGGTTCTCTCTTGGAGAGATATCCTCAAGACCTTGTTAATATCCCCTTTATTAATACCTATCTTCCACTTATACACTTCGATCAGGTCTCCCCTCATTCTTCGTCTAACAAGTGAATGTAACTTAAGAGTCTTCAATCTTTCTTCATAAGGAAGATTTCTAATGCTATGTATTAATTTAGTCATCCTACGCTGAATGTTTTCTAACGAATTTATGTCCATTCTGTAATATGGAGACCAGAATTGAGCTGCATAATCTAGGTGAGGCCTTACTAATGATGTATAAAGCTGCAGTATGACCTCTGGACTTCTGTTGCTTACACTTCTTGATATAAATCCCAGTAATCTATTTGCCTTATTACGTACGCTTAGGCATTGCTGTCTTGGTTTAAGGTTGCTGCTTACCATAACCCCCAAGTCCTTTTCGCAATCTGTATGGCTAAGTTCTACATTATTTAACTTATAAGTGCTAGGGTTATGGACACTCCCGAGCTTCAGAACCTTGCATTTATCTACATTGAACTGCATCTGCCACTTTTCTGACCAAGAGTAAAGTTTGTCTAAATCCTCCTGAAGTTCCCTAACATCTACGTTTGAATCAATTATCCTACCTATCTTCGTGTCATCAGCGAATTTGCTCATATCACTAGTAATTCCTTCATCAAGATCATTGATATATATTATAAACAACAACGGGCCCAAGACTGATCCCTGTGGAACGCCACTTGTAACTGATCCCCACTCGGATTTAACCCCATTTATGGACACTCTCTGCTTCCTGTCTGTGAGCCATGACTCGATCCACGAGAGCACCCTTCCCCCAATGCCATGAGCTGCTACTTTCTTCAACAGTCTTTGGTGCGGAACTCTATCAAATGCCTTACTAAAATCTAAGTAAATAATATCAAATTCTTTATCATGGTCAACAGCCTCAAAAGCTTTACTGAAGAAAGTTAATAAATTAGTTAGACAAGACCGGCCTCTTGTGAATCCATGCTGAGTATCATTAATCAGGCTATGCTTATCGAGATGGCTTCTTATAATCTCAGCTATAATTGACTCTAGTAATTTGCCTACAATTGAGGTCAGGCTTATTGGGCGGTAATTTGACGGTAACGACTTGTCCCCTGTTTTAAAAATAGGAATTACATTCGCCATCTTCCACATATCAGACACTACACCTGTTTGAAGAGATAAATTAAAAATATTAGTTAATGGTTCACAGACTTCCATTTTGCATTCCTTAAGAACCCTTGAAAAAACCTCATCAGGACCCGGTGACTTATTTTGCTTCAGTCGGTCTATCTGCTTCACAACCATTTCACTAGTGACTGTGATGTTACATAATTTATCTTCTTCTGATCCACTATAAAAATTAATTACCGGAATATTATTAGTGTCTTCCTGTGTAAAAACCGAGAGAAAATAATTATTTAAAATCGAGCACATTTCATTCTCTTTGTCAGTAAGATGCCCATAGTTATTTTTAAGGGGACCTATCTTATCTCTGACTTTTGTTCTATATACCTGGAAAAAACTTTTTGGGTTAGTTTTAGAATCCCTAGCAACTTTAATTTCATAGTCCCTTTTAGCTTTTCTTATCCCCTTTTTAATGTCCCTCTTAATGTCAATATACTGATTCATAAGATGACCCTCGCCTCTTTTGATACGCCTATAAATTCCTTTCTTATGCCCTAGTAGATATTTCAGCCTATTATTCATCCATTTTGGGTCATTTCTATTTGATCTAATTTCCTTATAAGGGATAAACGTTCTTTGAGCAGCATGTATTGTGTTCAGAAAACTGTCATATTGATAGCTCTCTTCGTTACCCCAGTCAACAGATGATAAGTGTTCTCTAAGCCCATCGTAATCTGCTAAGCGAAAATCTGGGACTGTTACTGAGTTATCCCTACTATCATACTTCCATTCAATTCTAAATGTAATTGATTTGTGGTCGCTAGCACCCAGTTCCTCTGAAACTTCTAAATTATTAACAAGGGATTCATTGTTTGCCAGAACTAAGTCAAGCAGGTTATTTCCCCTTGTAGGTTCTGTCACAAACTGCTTCAAAAAACAATCCTGAACTACTTCTAAGAAATCGTATGATTCTAAATTCCCAGTCAAGAAATTCCAATCAATATGACTAAAGTTAAAGTCTCCTAGAATTACTACATTATCGTGCCTTGTGGCCCTAACAATTTCCTCCCATAGTAGTCTCCCTTGGTCCCTATCTAAATTTGGGGGACGGTATATCACACCTAAAATTAATTTTTCATGCCCCTCTGAAAATTCTATCCAAACAGACTCTGTATGTGTTACTTCAGACTTAATACCCGTTTTTATGCAACAGTTCAAGCGATCTCGGACATACAATGCCACCCCACCCCCCTTCCCGATACTTCTATCTACTTGGAACAATTTAAAACCCTGAATGTGACATTCTGCAGGCATGTCCCGACTTTTTGAATTAAACCACGTCTCAGTAATGGCAAATACATCTATGTTACCTGCACTAGCAACTAGTCTCAACTCGTCCATCTTATTCCTAGCACTGCGACTATTTGTGTAATATATACTTAAGGACCCTCCACTCTCTTTACCCTTCCTGCTCCTTTCTGTTATTCCACTAAACTTATTACTGTCCTTGTCAATTAGTGCCACTGGCTTTCCAATATCCACTTCATTTTGCCTATTACTAGTTCTCCTAGTACTCATGTTACTACCCTGCGACTTCACAGTTTTCCCGCCAAAACCCATACCACTAACTATTCCTAGTTTAAAGACCTAACAGCTCCCTCCACTGCGTTGGCCAGTGCTCCCACCCCACACCTAGATAAGTGAACCCCATCCCTGGCATACATGTCATTTCTGCCATAGAAGAGGTCCCAGTTGTCAATGAATGTTACCGCATTTTCCTTACAGTACTTGTCCAGCCAGCAATTGACACCAATTGCTCTGGACAACCATTCATTTCCAACTCCTCTCCTTGGCAAAATGCCACATATGACAGGTTTCCCACCCTTCCTCCTAATTATCTCTATTGCTGACCTATACCTGCTAATCAGGTCCTCCCTCCTACGTCTGCCAACATCGTTGCCTCCAGCACTGAGACAGATAATAGGATTGCTCCCATTACCTCTCATGATGTCATCCAGACGGCTAACAATATCCTTCATCCCAGCCCCAGGAAAACACACTCTCTGCCTCCTACTCCTATCCTTCAAACAGAATGCCCTATCCATGTACCTAATCTGGCTATCCCCAACAACAACAATGTTTTTACCTTCCTTGGCGTCGTCCGTCGTGATGCTCCGAGTAGTCGACTCACATTCGCCAGGTAGCATTACACCACTTGTAGAATTCGTCAAGACGTTCTCGATGGTCTTCGTTGGGGTATCTAGGGATGTCTTACTCACGTCTGCCAATGCTTCTTTGGTGCTCGTTGTGGCATTCCCAGCAGGACACTCACATTCGTCAGGTAGCACCGAGAATGAGTTGGAAGTTTCCACGGTAGTCTTCTGGTTTCTCGTTGTTTCCGCCTCTCCAACCGTTTTCTTGATCTTCAGCTTGGTTCCATGTTGCCCGGCCACTGACCAAGCTCCCCTCTTAACCTGGGGACTCACAACAGGAGGATTACTACGAATCCTCTTGTTCTCCTCCGTTAATCGCCGTATCTCCAGTTTAGCAACTCTGAGTTCTTCTCTCAGCTGCTGGTAAAGCTGCTCAAGAGAGGGCATCCTGGTTCAGATTCACAGAGAGCACACAAACAGGTCTTCACAGAGCTAAGTACACGTCACCACTGGACACTCTCCAGGTAATTCCAGGTGGTGGCGAGTTGGAGGTGGTGGTGGTAGGGGGGTAATGGTGGTTCTAAGGGTGGATGGTGGTTGTGCTAGTGGTTGGTACTAAGTTGTGGTGGTAGGTACCCACTCACCACTACCCCCAGAATCAACTACCTGTAGTGGATTCCGAAGGGAATCGCCCTGCGATCATTTTCCAGGTTCCAGGAACAATCTCAAACCTTGGCTATGTTTCCTTACACCTGTTGTCCTTCTTCACCTAGCAACAGGTAGGTACCTGGGTGTTACCCGACAGTTGTGGGTCGCATCCTGGACACTATTAACCCAAATTGCCAGAAATGCTGTGCATAATCAGGGGCGTTCTATATAGTATGTCAGTAATGTTAACTAGGTCTGTGTCAGTTGTATCATGTGTCAGCTGTATCATGTGTCAGCTGTATCACGTGTCAGCTGTATCACGTGTCAGCTGTATCACGTGTCAGCTGTATCACGCGTCAGCTGTATCATGTGTCAGCTGTATCACGTGTCAGCTGTATCACGTGTCAGCTGTATCACGTGTCAGCTGTATCACGTGTCAGCTGTATCACGTGTCAGCTGTATCACGTGTCAGCTGTATCACGTGTCAGCTGTATCATGTGTCAGCTGTATCACGTGTCAGCTGTATCACGTGTCAGCTGTATCATGTGTCAGTTGTATCACGTGTCAGCTGTATCACGTGTCAGCTGTATCACGTGTCAGCTGTATCACGTGTCAGCTGTATCACGTGTCAGCTGTATCATGTGTCAGCTGTATCACGTGTCAGCTGTATCACGTGTCAGCTGTATCATGTGTCAGCTGTATCACGTGTCAGCTGTATCACGTACTAGTATCAGTGAGTATCAAGAATACCTCTCTTCAATCTTACGATGTTAATATTATCAGTGCTTCACTTTTAACATAAGTTAACATTATCCAGAATACTTTTTTGTAGCCTATATTAACATTATAAAGAGTGCTACTCTTGTGTCTTACAAAAGTACTATTGTAGCTTATGTTAACATTATGTGGCTTATGTTAACATTATGTGGCTTATGTTAACATTATGTGACTTATGTTAACATTATGTGGCTTATGTTAACATTATGTGGTTTATGTTAACATTATGTGGCTTATGTTAACATTATGTGGCTTATGTTAACATTATGTGGCTTATGTTAACATGTGGCTTATGTTAACATTATGTGGCTTATGTTAACATTATGTGGCTTATGTTAACATTATGTGGCTTATGTTAACATTATGTGGCTTATGTTAACATTATGTGGCTTATGTTAACATTATGTGGCTTATGTTAACATTATGTGGCTTATGTTAACATTATCATGATTTATTAAAGCCGGTGGACTTACTGGACTTGAGCCAGAACCTGTGCTCTTTGACAGACGACTTAAGTAAGATTTGTCAGAAAACAAGACAAGCGTTTCCTGACGCGGGTCTAAGTCAGATGATGACCCACCGTTGGAGCTTTTGGTCATCTGACGGAGGCCTTCCGCTGGCTTACCCCTCCACTCCTTTAAAAAGTATGGTTATAGTTATAACCATTTGAGAGACGACTGTCATTACATCATCATTAGCACAAACATTCAACATTAACTATAATGATGTAATGACATTAGGGTACGACAGCAGCTCTCATTATTAAGCGAGAAGTTAACTAATTGGTGTCCCCTGACACCACCACTAGTCACACACACCAAGTTTCCAGGTAGACGGTAACGGTTTACAAAGACAGGTGGAGCAAACAGTAAGACATATCAGAAAACGCTCCGGTCCTTGGACCCTAATCACTTCTAACATTCAGGTTTAGGTAGGTTCGCCAGGACGGATATTGGCCCGGGTCTTCTCCCACAGCTCGATCCTTACCGCACTCACCTCACACACTGAAGTCCGGAGATCGATCCCCGGTACAGGTGGAAAAAACATTAGGACGTGTTTCCATAAGACACCTGCTGTCCCTGTTTATCCATCAGTAAAATAGGTACCTGGGTGTTAGTGGACTAGTGTAGGTCGCATCCTGGGACAAAACTGACCTAATTTGCGGGAAATGCTCAGCATAACAAGGGACTTTCTATATAGTAGTATGTCACTGATGTCAGCTATGGTCTGTATACCTTGTACATGTACGTACTTGCAGAAATAAAGATATTATGGTGTGACCAGGCACCTTCAGGTCACCATGTGTCTCACACCTCACTTCAGGTCACCATGTGTCACACACACCTGTCTTTCTGACCTCTGTATGCTAGACGTTATCAAGGTCCCAGAACAAAGGTTGTCTAATACGTCCAAGCGTTTGCTTACGTGGTTTTTCTCAACTAATTTGTGGGCATCTATTACCGAAGTTCATATCAGACGCTGGGGGACACGGAACTCCATTCTTCCCCACCCTGATCATCAGATTGCAATCCGTAATTTTGTACAAGGCAGATATGGAGTTAAATGAAGCACAGCAGTGTTGGTGATAGGCTAGTGGGTGTTAAGCTCTAGCACTTGTCAAAATGTCATATCCACGTACCATGCATCCTCTTGTCAGTTTCATCCACTGACCAAATACACAGGACCATTTAGTCTGATAATGAACCAGCAACCAGACGTCTGCTAGGACGTGCTAAGCACCAGACGTCTGCTAGGACATGTCGGTAAGTACCAGACGTCTGCTAGAACATGTCGGTAAGTACCAGACGTCTGCTAGAACATGTCGGTAAGTACCAGACGTCTGCTAGAACATGTCGGTAAGTACCAGACGTCTGCTAGAACATGTCGGTAAGTACCAGACGTCTGCTAGGACATGTCGGTAAGTACCAGACGTCTGCTAGGACATGTCGGTAAGTACCAGACGTCTGCTAGGACATGTCGGTAAGCACCAGACGTCTGCTAGGACATGTCGGTAAGCACCAGACGTCTGCTAGGACATGTTGGCAAGTACCAGACGCCTGTTTATTCACAACGCCCGTGGAGGAGTGTTCGCCAAATCCTTGACAGAGCTTGTGGAGTGGTTGACAGCTTCTGGGTGGAGAGGCTGACAGCTTCTGGGTGGAGAGGCTGACACCCTCTGGGTGGAGAGGCTGACACCCTCTGGGTGGAGAGGCTGACACCCTCTGGGTGGAGAGGCTGACACCCTCTGGGTGGAGAGGCTGGCACCCTCTGGGTGGAGTGGCTGACACCCTCTGGGTGGAGTGGCTGACACCCTCTGGGTGGAGTGGCTGACACCCTCTGGGTGGAGTGGCTGACACCCTCTGGGTGGAGTGGCTGACACCCTCTGGGTGGAGTGGCTGACACCCTCTGGGTGGAGTGGCTGACACCCTCTGGGTGGAGTGGCTGACACCCTCTGGGTGGAGTGGCTGACACCCTCTGGGTGGAGTGGCTGACACCCTCTGGGTGGAGTGGCTGACACCCTCTGGGTGGAGTGGCTGACACCCTCTGGGTGGAGTGGCTGACACCCTCTGGGTGGAGTGGCTGACACCCTCTGGGTGGAGTGGCTGACACCCTCTGGGTGGAGTGGCTGACACCCTCTGGGTGGAGTGGCTGACACCCTCTGGGTGGAGTGGCTGACACCCTCTGGGTGGAGTGGCTGACACCCTCTGGGTGGAGTGGCTGACACCCTCTGGGTGGAGTGGCTGACACCCTCTGGGTGGAGTGGCTGACACCCTCTCCACAAGCTCTGTCAATCAAACATATGCATATACACACACACACAGTCTTCTACCTGTACCTAACGTATCTTGTTAACATTATGAAGTTCACTGTTCTTGTATCTAACGTTAACATTAACAAGAGGAAAACTGAGCAAGTCTCCCACTCCAGTTTGACTGTTTTGCCTATGTCTGACTGCATGGTGCTAGCGCAAACAAGTTAAATGATGGAGCAATCACCCTTTTGTGGGACCGAGCACGGGAGCGCTGACCCCCCAGGTTCGACACATGAAAAGATTAGCTGGTCAGGTGAGCACTCTCATAAAATTAGGGGTCTGGCATGACATACCAGAGAGTCTACCTTGTAAACACAGGCTCACTCACCTACCTCAAGCCAATTGCACACCAGCATGACTGTAATGTCAACATATTACCTGCAACAGTCAGGATAACCTGTGCGTGTAGGAGTTACTGCAACACCAGCAGCAGGGAACTTTAGGTCTTCCAGAGTGTAATGTC